>NW_006263873.1:89869-107369 GCF_000469605.1 Apis dorsata | reverse complement strand
TTCATCTAAATATATTATTAAGCGAATATATTTTAATTATTATTGTTTATATAATCAAATTTAATAGAATTTTAATTATCTTGCTATAATATTCCCAAATTATTTATACGATATTTTGTCGATAAATAATAAGATAAACTTTAACTGTGAGCCATTATATGGAATAATGCTTAAAGCCTAAACATATGTTTTGTATCGAATAAAATTTGCATTTATTCAACATGAGTATTCGACAGATGGGGAAAGTTGAAATGAAATATGTATACATATGTCGTTTTTATTGGAAATGATAAGCTACGAATCTAATTTTAAGGTTATAAAAAAATTCTTTTCTTTTTCGCGATATAAACGCCTTAAACTAAGCAGTTTATAAAATATTCGTGGTCGAATATCGAAACTTCTCGATATGTCGAAATAGATCTATCGACAGTCTATCTATCGATCTGCAAAAGTTTAAGCATAATTAATTAATTAGAAAAAAGAAAAAAAAAAAAAAAAGAACGAATATGTCGCGAAATCACGTTTTTAATCATGTTTTCATCCGATCACGGATATATGCGCACAAATGTACGTAAATGGCATCGTTAATTCGATGAATCAAATTTTTTCCTTCCAATCGACTCGATTCGTTTATCCACGGGCATTTTCGCGATCTATAATGATATTTGTGATACTAGATAATTTTTAATCTTATCGGTAACGAAACCAAACATCAATCGTAAGCTTTTCTTCCTTCGCTTTCTCGAGAAACAAATCACGAATGACCACACGATAGTAGATTTGATTAATTATCTTTACCATGTACTATCTCGATTACGATTAAATCGCGACTGATCGATATGCATACGATATGCTTCGTATGCGTGTAGCGAGAGATAGATAATGCATACGCGACCGATTCTGCGGAACGTGGCGATCAAATTCGCAATTATATTCGTTCGAAAATGTTGCGAACCTATAAGGTTTTCTATAGAACAAAGATGCGAAAAAAGCGAACATGTTCGTAAACGAAGAAGAAAATATCGAACGATCGAGGAGAGAGTAAAAAAAATAATTTGACGAAAAGTTAGACGGATGATGGGAAATCAAACGGAAAATAGAGGAACAAAAAAAAAAATCTTAGTTTATAACATAGAGGACTGCAGAGAGTATTTTTTCTAGGAATGTTAGTGGACCAGCCAAACAAAAAAGAAATACAAAAATAAATAAATAAATAAATAAATAAAAAAAAAAGAAGGAAAGAAGAATGAAGAAAACGATCGCAAAGGTACATATACGTACAAGGATATTTATTGAAGCGAATAGATTGAAAGCATAAATGTGTTTCATAAGGTATGATATATCTGAGAATTAAAATGTTTGATATCTACCCAAAATACAAAATACCAGCATAACTTGTATAAATGCATAACGGATACTCGATGTGACTGGACATTATGGTTTAAAGTTTGTAAAATATTAATATCGGATAAATATCGAATATTTTTTAAGAACGATACAACAATTAAATGATGGAAGAAAATGAAAAAGAGGGAGGAGAGGGAGGGGAAGAAACTGTGTATTGTATATTCTCTGCCGAGTTATTCGAATGGAAAAAAATAAAAATAGGAATTTAAAAATGAAAAACAATGATTGGAACAAACAAATATTCAACTATTAGAATTAGAGATATTTCTCGTTTCGTTTTCCCGTATCTACATCTACCTTTTATTTGCCGCATATGCCATACCTTGTAGGACACTCTGTACTCGATTACTATGCCAGTGTAGTGTCCTGGAAGGATGTCATACGTAGCAAACAATTTTCTTCTAAACTTTCTTTGATCACTTTTTCTATTGCACGATTATATATTTTCTGCGATAAATCGTATGCAATTTATTTTATTCTCTTCTTCGCCTATCTTGTGGATCTATTTCTCTTGTTTTTTTTTTCTTTTTTGGAGGAGAAGAGGGAAGGCTTCATGCGTAATAGATAAATTTGGCATGTGATCAATATAACATTATAAATAAAATGCAATAGAAAGAAATGATCATTGGATTAGAAGAATATTGTGAGTTATATGATAGTCTTCCAAAGTACCACACTTGCATAGCGCTCAACTCTCGCGCACTCGGCACGTCTATAACTGTAATATATAAATACTTGCTATTATATGCGTGCGTATGAGGGAGCGAGCGAATGAACGAACGAACGAACGAAAGAATG
The DNA here is from genome assembly GCF_000469605.1 of Apis dorsata. NCBI lineage: Eukaryota > Metazoa > Arthropoda > Insecta > Hymenoptera > Apidae > Apis > Apis dorsata. The sequence goes on along the minus strand of NW_006263873.1, from coordinate 105,164 downwards.
AAAAAAACGAACGAACGAATGAACGAACGAAAGAAGAACGAAAAGAAATCAATGACTAAAAAAAACTAATGAAGCACGAAAGGAATTTCAATCACCGTGATTGGATGGGGGGAGGGGAGATGGATCTTATTATTATCTTAGCGATCGATCAATCGATCGAAAAGCGATCATACACAACGCGAAACAATGTTTAATGTTTCAAATTCTCGATATATCTGTAAGTAGTTAGTAATGTGTCTTAAGTTTTCCTTCCGAAGCTAGTAAGAAAGCTAAAAAAAATAAAAAAATAAATAAAAAAAAAAAAAAAAAAATAAAAAAAATAAAAAGACATAAACACTTTTTTAAGAAATGTAAATAAGTATATGTATATCCTTCATGGATGTCGCAACGATATAACAGAAAGGATAGAGCGAAAGGAAAATACATATGTTTGTGGAAGGAAAAAGCGATGCGATAATTTAAAGAAAGAAAACGATAATATTATAAGCAACAAAAAGTGCTTTTATGAAATACAATATTATTTATACCATCCTGATGATATATAAATATATATATATATATCTATATCTATATATATATCTATATACACTATATCTATTCGAATTAAGTTTATAAGATATAAAAGATAAGATAAATTCACATACTGCGTAATAATAATACAAAGGTATAATAAATATCATATATGTATACATATATACACATATATACGTGTACATGTAATGCACTACGTGTAGGATATTATAAATAAATAAATAAATAAATAAATAAATATATATATATATATATATATATACACACATATATATACATACATAGATATGTATTTATTTATTTATTTGTATACGAACTATCATAAGTGCGCGCGCGTACTGCATGCACGCAACGGCACGCACGCACCCACGCCGCAAAAAACACCATTAAAAACTCGGATTACAACCAATATAATAATATTAATATTGTAATAATGCGTAGTATTATGTTATTAGTACTGTATTGAATAAATAAAGGTTGTCCTACATGTGAACATACCAAATATTTTTTCTTGAATCCTCTCTTCAAATGAACGATTTCGTAAAATACTAACTCTATTTTACATCATCGTAACATTTTATATTTTGATCATTGCAACATTATATTAAATAAATAGTCAAGTGTACATTCGATTTCACATATTGACATCCCATTATACATAGATTGATCATTTGCATAACATAACAATATTTCTTTTTATATAATAATTTTTTATTTTCCATTTTAATTATCACTACTTCAACATTTATTTATGATTTATGTCCCAATAATGTTCGCCATAATTACCATCCATATCGCCCCATGTAACCTATATACAAATTTAATTTCTTTTTTGTTTAAAAAAAAAAAAACATTGTCATAATGAATATGAATAATAACAATTAATAATCATTAGAATCAAATTATTTATCTTATACTTAAATTTATTTACTTTAAAAAACATCTTGCATATATCGGATTCATAAATATCTATTCTTCTAATTATTTCAAATTTAATATTTTTTATCATCTCACCTTTCCACGATGACGATTATTCGAAAGATCTTTTTCTTCGAATCTTTGTTCCCATTGAATTGGATTTTCGCAAACATAGCCAAATTGTAATTTATCATTTTTTTGATCTTCCATAAAAATATCTCTAAAACAAATTTAATTCAATTCGAACTTGTCGCGCAAAATTATATAATTGAGGATTGTTTTCGATTTGAATTTAATTGAAAATCAAAAATCGATCCTATTTCTTTCTTTTTCTTTGTATTTGTATTTTTCTTTGTATTATCTGAAGAAATAAAAATACGAAGAAAATCTATAAATGATCTATAAATGATTTTGAGATTTCGACTTAAAAAGAAATTATCTCGATTTTTCTATATGTTTTTATGATTTTGATTTTTAATTTTTAATTTTTTGAAAAAACCAAGTTTTTCAAAAATATCTAATTTTCACGCGTTATCGTGAAATCGAATTAATTTAAATACTTTAAAAAAAAATTTTTTTTTTTCGTAATTAATAAATAATATTAATTAATTAATCGCTTTTTTTTTTCTTCTTGTTACAATGAATTATTATCGAGATATTGAATATTTTAATGATACAATACTAACTGGAATAGTTGCTTCTTCACTGCAATTCCTCCATAGTAATTTTCATCGGTTGATTTTCTCCATAATTTTTCGACTACATCTGTAAATTTGCATTAGAATTTTCATATCGTGATAGTGAATATAATAATCGATCCTATCTAGTTCGTGAACAATAAAAAATTAATCGAAACTTACGTTTATTTATTTTTGTCGCTTTTAATATCATAATTAATAAGTTCACGAATTGATTAAAATTTCTTTTTTTCTTGTTAAAAAATCTCGTTAAAAATCATTCTATTATTATAATATTAACTGGAATAATTGTTTTTTTAAATTGGAAATCACGAAGAAAAATAATATTGAAAAATTATATTCGTAAAAAAAATATAGGATTATTTTATTTTTTCATATAACAATAAAAATATATTGTTATATGAATCATGCTATTGTTTCAGAAATCAAAATTTTCCGTTAGAATAATGATAAATCAATATATATATATATAATTATTATAATAATTATAAATCATAGCTATTATATCTAGTAGGATAAAATTTTTTCTAATTTTTTTTGTTTTTTCATTCCCCTTATTATAATCAAATATTATATTATTATATTATATTATATATATTAAAATTGAAAAAAAAAGGATAAAACAGATTACCTGAAGGAAGTTTATACTCCTTATTCGAAACACTTGTAATAACGAGAAAAATTATATGAAAATATAAATGAAAAAATTTAAACATATTAAAATTTATCAGAAATGATTATAAAGAGTAAAAGATAATGTATCATCGATCAAGTTTCAATTCAAACTAATCCATTCGAAAATCGTTCTTCTTTCACGCTCTCATTGTTTCGACATTATCGAATAATGTGAAAGTTAACAAATAGAATATATTGTTATTTTATAGTTGATAAATTACAAAATGAGAAGATATCTAAATATGTAAGTAAATAAGAATATATATATATATATAGTATACATATATATATAGTATATTTTAACTTTTTTTTTTATATCTATATATATTTTTTTTCAATGGCATTAATGTTCGATCTGATGTATTAATCGTTACATTATATATATATATATATACATATTTTTATTTTATTTATATGTTTTGATATATTTTATAAATATTTTTTTATTTTATTTTTTTATTTTATCATATTACAAATTTTTATATTACAAAGAAGTTAAATCAAAAGAATATCAGATCCTAAATCTCATAAATTTTTATACCAAGTATAGACAAAAAGAAAAAATGATTGGATGAAAAGGACAGAGATAGAATAAAAACATTGAAATCAAACATTGAAAGGATAGTAAATAGAATAGGATAGAAATAAAGTAAGAATAGATCGTCAATTCCATCTCTTCATATTTATTTATAAAAATATATATTATAATAATTATAAAAAAATATAATTATAAAATTCGTCAAACAAAAAAGATAGGATAAAATAGAATAAGTTAAAATTGAGAATTAGTACCAAAAATATGTAGTCTTCAAAAATATTGACGATCAATTTCTATTCTATTTCTATCTTTTTCTCATTACGTTTCATTATTTGCTTTATATGTTTCATTTGAGGCATTCTGATTTGAAGATGGCGCTAATTCCCGAATTTTTAATCTGTCTCTAAATTTTTTTCCCATTATTTTTTCTCCTAATCTATATATATTTTTTTAGAGCTTAATCCCAGACAAAAGATATGAGATTTTAATTAATATTTTTATCGTAATTTATTTTCACTTTCAAAACTATACTGTGTTTTTAATCTTTAATATAAAATATATACATTACATTGTCGGTTTAATAATATATTTCATATAGTGAATAAAATGCAAAATTTTTTTTATTTTTAAGAATAAAAATTTTTTACAAAAAAATTTTTACAATGTATATTTATATTCGAAATATATGTACATTGCAAATATATGTATGCAATATATATATATTCGAAATATATGTACATTGCATTTAGCACATGTATTTTAATATTTAATAATAATATTTAATAATAATACAATATATTTTAATAATAATAATATTTAATAATAGTAGTATTTTAGTATATAAATTTATTAAAAATTTCTATTTTTAATTTTTTTTTTTTTTTTATTTATCACAATGAAACATGGTAATTGAAGAAATTAATTTTTTTTTTAATATAATATTATGTAATTTAATATTATGTAATATTTGTATTATTATATAACATTAAATAGAAATATATTCTTTTTATCGCAAAATTATTAAAAATGTTTGAAATTTTTTTTTACAATTTATATCTAATTTTATATTAATTTTTTATAATATATCTATTGAAAATTAACATATTTTTTATTACAATATTTTTTTTTATTTTTTATTATTATTATTATTATTATTATTTGGAAGAAGGGAAATTTTTAAGTATATCTGTAATAGCATTGACACAAGTTACAACTGCAAATGCACCAGCATCAACGTTTTTTAAATATTTAGCTTGTTTTACATAGCTAGCACGGCCTACCCTGTAACACAAATTAAATAAAATGATTAATCTAAAAATAACATACAAAATATTGAAAACTATATATATGTTTAAGAATACATAATATTTCTTTTAATATTTAATAATATTTTTTTGATTAAATATATGTTGTTCAATATATGAAAATAATATATATAGTTTTTTATATATAATTTAAAAACCTTTTTTACATATATGACAATTTTTCTTTATTTTAAAATTAAAATAATTATTTTTTTTTTTCTACTGTTAGACTGAAGAACAGAACAAACAGAACAAAATTATCAAAGAAAAAATGTAGAAAAATTATGTATTTTTATGAACAAATATGAAATGATATAGAAAAAAAAAAAAAAAAAAAACGAAAAAATTATACTACGCTTACATAGGTTTCATATGTTTTGTAGCTTCACATGCTTGCCAAGTTGATGTACGTAACGCATCACAAATATCTCTTAATGGTTTGTCTACCATTTTATCAAGAGTATCGCAAAGAGCATTGAGTGGATCAATCTATAATAAAAAAGAATATTAATATCAATAATAAAATTATGATTTCTAATAATTATCATTTTATAATTTTCAATTAATATTAAAGTTAAATTACGATACAATTAGGAATTTTAATTAATAACTTGATATACAATTTTAATTAATAATAATGATAAATAAACTCTGTATTTTGATCAATATTTGTAATCATTTTCTTATCTATTAATATTATTGAAATAAATTATAATTTAATTTATATATGAATATTACCAATATTATAAGTGACATATAGAATTCAATTCTTTGAATGAATTTTATAAATTATAAATCAGTTGGTCGTTCAATGTAAAACAATAAAATTATAAAAATTTATCGCATAACAAAAATTTATAAACTATAATTTATTATAAATCAATATTTGATATAAATGATTATCCTAGATTATAATAATATAATATAATACCATAGATCTATCTCCTGGCATCGCTTTTCCATATTGCGTTAAACTATTTAAAGCGGTACGAAACGCACGAGCCCAAATTTCTGTCCATTTTTTGTTTATAGGTGAAATTAATTGTGTGCTAATAGTAGTAAAAAATAGACAATATAATGCTCCGGATGCACCACCCATTTCTTCTTCGGCTATATGCGCTAATTCAAGAAATGCCGACGCTGGATATGAAAATTGTAATTTATCTAAATTTGTCAAAGTTCCTAAAAAATAAATAAATAAATAAATACAAATATACAAACGAAATATATCGCTGAATTTCTTCGGATTAAACGAAAAAAATTATATATTTGATATTATCAATATCGAATATATAATGAAACAAAAATAATTTTTTTTTATTTATTTTTACAATACGGAAAATACGTACTAATGGCAAGTCTCTTAAGCGTTGATCCTGCATCACTGTCTCCGCATCCTCTATCTAAATCGTTCAGATGTTCTTCTTCTCTAATCGCATTCTCGCAAGCATTTTTTAAACAATTTTTTAATAAATTTTGTAAATCTGAAGAAATTTCTATACCAATTTGTTCTACTTTTCGTACTACTTCATGCTGAATGATCGGTTCTGATGGTTCTATAGGAACGCTAAACTTGCTACCTAGCCATCTTGGTGCATCAGTTGGTGCATCGAGACATTTAAGAAAAAGACTTTTATGCTTGTCAGGTAATTTTAGAAGCGTAACGTGTACTCCAGCGCTATTTAATGATGTCATCACCATTCCCCAATATAATCGAAGAGGATTTATATTCATATTGCCTGATTCGAACAAAAAACAAAAATTATATCGATCGATTAAATGAATCATATTTATACATATTAAATAAATAATTAGATTAAAAAGAAAATTGACAAGAAAAAAAAAAATTTTATATAATCTTGATATCAAATATACGTATGGATCTCAACTTTTTCAAATACCATTTTCATATACCATGATTATCATATAATAATATAGTTATCAGAAAAATTAATGAAATGATCAAATACAAATCGAATGCAATATTGACAATAATAATAAAGAATATGTTAATATAAAATTGTTTTGAAAATTTTATATTATACATGTTTTGCGAGTAACGACTTTCAAACAATTATATGATTATATTTTCTTATATAATTTGAATAATCTATTATAGATAATTGTATATTCGTTATCACGGTAATGATATGTATTATCTCGTCTCTATCTGTCACAATTATTTTTTCATTTTTTCTAAATAGTACTATAAGAAAACAATATACACAAAGATTTAATCTTTTTCTTACGGAGTACTTTGACCACATCGTGAGCAACTATCCCTTGTTCCAATTGACTTAATGCTCCAAAATTATTAATAATAACTGCAACTGAATCTCCACTTTTTAAAGATAATGCGTTGCTTATGCGATCTAACATCAATGAAGCTATGTCATACGATGGTTTTAATTTCGTTTTTTCATATCCAGCCTCTCCGTGGATTCCCATTCCAACTTCGATCTCATCTTCTGCAAGTTCGAACATTCGACGTTGACCTGTAACATGTAATATATAGTTTGCGTTAGTTTTACAATTTATTTATTTGCTTTTTAATTCCATTCGAAATATAGCGTAAAAAAAACATGAACGTCGATTTGATGTTTCATTTCCTTTCGATCTTTCTTTGATTTTTAGCATGATTGCGATCGTATCATCCTTGCCATCGTATCATTTATATTTTTTATCGCAATTCATTGAATTGTTGGTTGCAATTTAATTGAAGAGAGATCTTGATATATGATAAATGAAAGTGAAATATTCTCTTTTCTTCGATAAATTTTTTTCCCATATAAATTAAATTTGATTCAAATTATATCGATCAACATCTTTTTCGACTCAAAATAAATTGTTTTAACAATTTATGCGTATTATAATATATATAGACGTATTATATTCTAATAGGTGTTCCTTAATATTAAATTATATTGACCTGGTATTGCACATGCGCTCAATCCAACCGAAGTTGTAGCTAAATTATCCAAAACATCCTGTGCAGTTTTATAGACCGTTTCAAGTGGTAATCCTTCTTCCGCTAACGCACCAGCTATCTTAATCACAAATACAATTCCAGTTAAACCACGTTTACCAGCTCGACTTTGATCTTTTTCCGGTATACTGCAGTCTTCGTTTACATTTATATTTTCAACCTAAAATAAAAAAAGAACGGAACGAGTTCCATATATGAATGGAAAAATTTAAATTTTTGTAAAAGAAAAAGAAACTCATCATACACACGAACAATTTTAACGTAGTAAAGTAAAAAAAAAAAAACGTAGTAGTGTAAAAAAAAAAAAAAAAAAAAAAAAAAAAATATGTATGAATAATAAAGATTGCATTGCAATTAAACTAGAGACATACATATTTATATTTATATGTATATGCACACATATAGACAAAATATTTTCTACAATTTGAAATATATAATATATAAGTAAATAAATATTAAAAAAACATCTTATGGTTTTAACAACAAAATCTAACTCGCGAACAGAATTATCAAAAAAATAATGTATAGATAATATCATACGGGAATACGAATAATATAAAACGAGATAAATTTTTTTTTTCTTTACCTTTATACCTTTTTGTCTAGCTTTCTCGATTGCTATTCCAAAATTAAGAAGATCTCCAGTATAATTCGGAGCGATTACTAAGACACCGGCTAAAAAATATATTATTTATTCACATATATATATATATATATATATATATATATTATTTTGAAATTTTATTATCGAGAAATCAAATAATTAATAATTTTTAATATTTTTAATTCAATAAATATTTTTTTAATATTTTTTCATATCAATTATCATGAGATTTTTATCGAATTGAATCGTCGCATTAAACTATTAAATTTCATAAAATTTCCTTCTCCTTCATTTATTGTATGAACTAATATTAGCTTTATATTCGTAATAATTATCTTAATATCTTAAATTATAATTTAATTAAGTTAATTTAAATAAGTTAAAAATATTTTTTTTTATATATAAGGTATAAAAACATTTTATCTAATTAATCTTTAAAGCGATATATCATGATTATAAATTATAATATATTGGATTTTAAATAATGTTTCACAATTACATAAAAAATAAAATGTACATCGTATATCATAAAAAAGATAAATTTTAATTTACTCTGTCAAATTATATGCTGTATATGCTGTTTGTATATATAATTTCTTGATAGAGGAAAATATATATATATCTATTATCATTAAATAAATCGTTGACTCGCTTAATTTTGTTACATACAAGATTTTTTTATTAAATAAATAAATAAGTAAATATTCACAGCAAGTGTTAATATTGCCATTATCGATATATGATTTGTCTGTAATCGGATAGGTCCATAAATTCTTAATATCAAAGATTAATGAAAAACAAAATGATAACAAAGAGCGGGAAGAAATTATCACGAATTAAGATAAAAATTCGAAAAACAAAAAAAAAAAAAAATTAAAAACTCATGCGTATCGAAAATTTTATCAATGTATTATTGAAATTTTTCTAATTAAAGTAAGAATATATATATATCATTTGCTATATAATAAATATTTTCTTATTTCATATTGATTATTTCATATTCAATATTGATAACAAATTTATAATTTATAAAACGGTAAAATTTATTCTAAATTTAAAAATCCACGAAATTGTTCAACTTACTTTTATTATATTCGGAAACGCGATTGATAGCATAAGAAACATGTTCCGATGGTGGTGAAGAATATATCGAACCTGCTACAGCTGCAGCCAACATACCATTACCAACATAACCTTGAAAAGTATTTAAAATAATTTCATTACTTACTTATAGTTTGCTATTATGTATATTTAATAAATATTTAATTATGATTTTTATAGAATATTAATTTCAATGTTCTCAAAAATAAAAAAAAAATTCATGTCTGAACTTAAGTTTCGGAGAATTTGAATTAAAAATTTTCAATTTTTTATATTATTTTTATTTCGTTTTTATATTGTTTTGATATTTATTAATAGTAGTATTTAGAAAGCGTCGATCTTATATATAATTCAGAATCCATTGATTCAAGAATTATATACATATGAAATTTCTTATTTGCGTAATATATCACGTAATATTCAAGTTCTTGGTTCTTTATAGAATTATGGACTCAATGATACAAAAGCTTAATGCGTGTACCTAATTCGAATTACTTTTTTTTATGAATATATATTATAAATTTTACAGAATATGTATATAAATCAATCCAAAAGAGATATTTTTATATTTTTATATTTGCTAGCATTTAAAAAAAAATAAATATATATATATAAAATATTTAATAATTATACAGATAAATATTTTCAATATTTTTTTACCTGACGCAAAAGGTTCGTGTCCACTTCCGCCACCACATATTAGAGATACTTTTCTTCGATCTCGAAGCTACGATATACAATATAATTAAACGACGATACAATACAATATGCAATATAATATATTATTAATAAGTTTATTTAATGTAAAATATCTTACGACGAATTGGATTATTTTTTGCGTTACATTATATAACAATATTAAATATGTATAAGGTTATATACACACCTTTGGCATAAGAACAACTTTATGAGCTACTTGATATTCCAATTGCGGAAATGCATACGTTACACCGTAAAGAGATTCCTTGACGGTATCGTTAACGTTATTATGTAAAGTTTTCATCATTCTAAGTAAAATCTTCGTAGAATTTGAGTGACCGAAATATTCGTAATGATTCATGAGAACCTCGTTCGGTACACTATAAATGAAAAGTTTATCAAGATTAATCTTCAGAGGTCATAAGTTATCATAAATTATTCTTTCGAATTAATAATAATATAAATAATGTATATTCCTCATGAATATCGATTATTTTAAGAAAAATGCAACTGAGTAATACAAAGAGATTATTTACATTCTGTACACAGGAGAATTGCAATGGCATGTTTTGATGACCTTTGATAATAATTGTATAGCACGCATAGATTTGCAATTTATTACGTAATTTATATTTTAATAATAAGATAATATTATAATATTAATAATAAGATAAATAATTAATAATAAAAATAATTTATATTTATATTTAATCACGTATATTTATAACGATTGCCACGATAAAAATTCAATCTGAAATATTTCAGATTTTGTTTTCATTTATTTTCAACAACTTCACAACTTTAATCGATAAATCAAACTTCATTTGATAAAAATAAAGTATTAACAGTTAAGTTATTGATGAAAGAATTGATATACATATATATTCATAAACATATATATATATATATATATTCATAGCCACATATAACGATTGTTATGATTATGCAATAATCTTAAAATTCATTCGAAATATTTCAGATTTTGTTTTCATTTATTTTCAATAACTTTAATAAAGCTTCACTTTTAAATCACGAACTTATCTAATAAAAATAAAAAATTGAAATTGAGTGAAGTTATTGATGAAAAAATTAATATTATACAAATAAAAAATTATACAAATAAAATTATATATTTATAAATTTATATAATTGAATTAAATTGATAAAAAAACTCATATTTTTAATATATAAAAAATAAAGCAATAATATTAATAATAATAATAATACTTGATTAAATTTGAGTTATTTTATCCATTTATCCAGTTTTTACACGATAATAATAATAATAATAATAAAATTTTATATATTTTATAGACACATATGAATAATTAAATTTTCGTTCGTTTAAATCTCATAACACTATCCTTAAATGATTTCTTATGTAAAAAAATAAATCATATATCATATATATATATATATATATATATGAGGTTATATATATTAGGTTATATTTTGCAAGATTTTTATCTTACAGATCTCTATTCGAGAGATACATAAATTATAATTGATAAAATATTTATATCCTTTATTAAATATTATCAAATATTACAACACATTGTAACTTTGAAAGAGAAACAATGTGTATTGAATTGATTCTTGTATCTTACATAAAGCCACACGCTAAAAATAAAGACATAGACAAGGAAAGAAAACAATGTGATGGGACAAATATAGGATAAAAATTTGAGAATCAATGCCATTCCAGACTGTAACAATTGAAATACATATAGAAAGGACAGCAAATAATGATAGAAAAATATAAGATAGGATAAAAATTGAAGATCAGCACGAGAGATCAATTTTGAAAAAATGTTTTTAACTTTCAAAAAATTAGCATTCATCTTTAATTTTATACTGCATTTGAAGATATGTTTTTGATATTTGAGACAGATGACATTGAACAATTCTTATTCTACCTCTATTTTTCTTTTTATATCTGTTTCATTTATAACATTCTTTGCAATCTTAATTTCAATATTTTAATATTATATTATATAAATATTAATTTCAATATTACTATGCGTTTCCTTCTCCCATTTCCTCTCCTTATCTAGATTCGTGATTTGTGATATATAAATGACATATTAATTGAACACATTATTCATCGTTTTTTTTCAAAACTATTATTGTGATTGATATTTCAAAATATAGAACATATAAATTAGTTAAGTCTGTTTTATCTTATCTTCGTTTGTATACTTCTTTAAAAATAGATATAGATGAATTGATATCAATAATCAAATTTTTTTTGAGTCGAAAAAATGAGTCAAAACACAACATAAATCAAATAAATCTAATATTTATTTTTTTATTTATTATACATTTATATGATAATAATGATACTCTTTTAATAAGATAAAACATTTTAAATAGATTATTAAACGTTATAAAATATATTTAAGCTGTAGTAATTTAAATCTAACTATCAAGATGCATATTATAACTGATTTTTAAACACTTCACTATTGATTCAATCAATTTTACAAAACCAGTATCTTTTGGCTTTTCCAATCCACGTAGTACTCTATTTTTCATTACAGCAACAAATTCTTTGTTGCTTAATTGGCCATCCACTAGAAATTAACAAAAAGGAATGTCATTATTTGGATCAAATATCACAATATGTAAAGTATATATATTACAATATAAGATATATTAGAGATCATATTATGCCAAATTAAATATAAAATGTATCAAAACAAATATAAATATTCAACAATATATTTATACAATTCATAAGATATTGGTATTTCAATAGATTCAAAATTTCTAGATTATATATTACATTCTTAATATTCGTTCCATATCGAACATTAATTATTTCGTGTAATAACTTCTTATTTCCAATAAGAGACATTAAATGAAAAATAATATTTATATAAAGAATTATAATATTGTAAATTTACTAGTCATATAAATATTAAATATGTGAAATACGAAATAATCAAATCTTTTATGTATTCAATTAAAATTTAAAATTTAAGATAAACTTACTATTTTCATCAAATATTGTGTAAACCACTTGTATTACATGATCACTCAAATCAACATGAGCCACTGTTTTCGCCACATGTTTCAGAGTTGCTATAAAATAAAAAGAAATTATATACTATATACTATATATACTATATATGTAGATAGTAATATAGCAATTAAATATAATCAAAATTTATTCATTAAAGAACAATTATTGAAATAATTTTCAAATTTTAAATAATATTTAATAATAATAATTCACATGTAAAAATCCTATTTATCACAAAAATATTGCGTAGCAACTCATCATATTATATATTTATAAATAAAACATATAATAAAATATTTAATTTTGTACAAATAATTTGAAAATCATTTTAATACAATAAATAAATATCGTTAGGTTATATTCCCAAAAATAAACTTAAAATAATAAAATCTAAACCATCATTTCTAAATAAACAAATACTAAAATTAATGAAATTGATGTTTTGATGAATGTTTTAGGTAATTAAAATAATAGGGAGCACAATGATCTTCGAAGATCTTTAGTAGTATAAAAAACTTTTTATCTACACTATAATATATTTATATGAATTATTGTTCATATCATTGAGTTTGATAGTCATTGAACTATTCGTTTGTATATAAATTCATATGGTCGTGTTCAGGAATATTTTTATCGATGTTTAATTATTAATAACTAATCGAATATCCCGTATAATAAAAGGCAATGCACTTTAAAAAAGAAATAGAAGCATAAAAAATTAAAAATATATAATTAAAATAAACTTGTTTTAAATTGATCTATGATTTATATATATAATATAAATATTATTTTCAATAATAATGAAAAACCTTGATCGATAGATGCTCCAGCAATATGATAAAATGTCAAAGCCGTGTCCACGTCATTAATATTATTTAAAAAGTGAAAAAATTTTAGATATTCATCTTTATCTATTCCCTTTGGATTATCCTTAAAACTGAAAGAAATAAAAAGATTTATTAAATATTATATTTGAATATTAAAATATTTGAAAAATTGAAATATTAAATTTGATATTATAATTCATATTTAATTTTTTGTTTAAAAATATTATTCATATTAATTATAATAATTAATAATTAATTATATTACCGTTTTTTAACCGTTTTTCTAATTTTCGCTTTCTTTTTGTCAGGATAACCAGCATATGCGAGTAATAGCTCAGTAAAATCTACTTCAGTAATTCGACCATTTTCGTCAGGATTTCTTCGTTCAAACTATAATAATAATAACAATACAATTATTGAAATGCAGGAAAATTCGAAATACCAACAAAAATGAGATAAATCTAAATAATATTAATCGTTGATTTTGAAGAAAATTTTAAAAATTTAAAAAACATAATTTTCGATATAATGTAATAAAGAAAAATTTACCTCTAAACTAAGTATTTCTTTTTGCAATTGTTGTTGAAATTCCAGAAATTTTTCAATTGTTAACTTTTTTTTCATATTTGATCCAAAAAAATATGTAGTTAATGCTGAATTAACACCCTAAAAATTAAAGATAATTAATAGAAATATCTCATAAATGTATACGCGCACTATATATGAACTCTGAAATCATCAAGGTATTTTAATATACTATAGTTGAACATTTATTTAATATTTAATATTTTTAATCCACGCAAAAAATTAAAGCCAAAACTTTGAAAGATAGATACAGTATTACAAATTATCCTCAAAGATGCTTTTATTAAATTGACATCATTTTTATATAAAACTTTCTTCGTTGTTTCTTGGAATACACATTGATTGATTATTGCCAATAATAATAATTAATAATGAAATTTCATCAATTCATCGCAAATATCATGATTATCACGAAATATCACGAAATATCCTATTATGCGTCTTTGACATGCCTTGGCAAAAGTCTAAACTCAAGCAATCTTCAAATTTTTTCGGAAAAGCTACAATTTTTTTCTCTGTATTCAAAATATGATATTCGATAATATTACAAGTTATTACTTGCAACTTGATGAAATATGCGTTGAAATGTCAATTTGAAATGTCAATTTTATAAATAATCATATCTTATTTGTACAAAAATTAATTTTAATCATTATTTCAAAAACATTTCAACAGCATTAATAATTATATATGCAATAAAAAATATCGGTTTTAATTTAAAAATTCAAAATTGATTTTTGTAAACATTTTTAAAATTTGCAAATTAATTAAATAGCATCCTGATTCTTTTGAAACTATTTAAAA
>NW_006263873.1:88411-88710 GCF_000469605.1 Apis dorsata | reverse complement strand
TATAAATATTATAAAATTGCAAATAATTTTTTACTCACTTTAAACATATTACCAGTAGCAACATGATCACGATGTCGATTACCAATACTGGTTTGTTGACGAATTAATGTAGCAACTTTTCCGAATTCTTCAGAATCCACATCACCATCTCCATTAAAATCAAACATTCTGAAGGCAATTTCGAAATGTCTTCTAGAAGCTAGAAATAGAAAAATTTCTTAAAATGTAAAAATGAAAAATTATTGTTTTAAAGATTAATATTAATTTATAATAATCTAGTTTGAAAAAAATCTATATTT
>NW_006263873.1:81626-88354 GCF_000469605.1 Apis dorsata | reverse complement strand
AAGAAATAAAATTTATAATAATATTTATGTAATATATATGTGTGTATATATATAACTTACTAGATAATACAGTAAGCAGAAATATATAATCGGAAAAAGTAATTAAACCAGCGCTTCCAAGTTTATAAAAAATACTATCTTCATCTAAAGTCAACTCTAATCTTGTGTGAACATTCTACAAAAATAGATAAACATAATATTAATGAATATATATGCATAAATAAAAAAAATACACAGGGATTATTATATATTATTATATATTATATATTAAAAATTGTTTATTTTTAAATAATTAAAAATAAATAAATAATGTAAAATTTTATGAACATGTAATTTTTAATAATAAAATAATAATAGAATAAATAATGGAATAAATACATAATTTTAAGAATTCTACATATATAATTTAGAATGTATTTAAATGTAAAATTATTCCATTTTTATGTAATATATAATAATAAATTATTTAATTTAGTAATCTAAATTGAATTTAAAACTTGACTTACTTTAGGATCATAGCGTTTATATTTATCCAGTCCAAGACCTGAAAATAATCATTCAAAAACGTTGTAAATAAGTATAAATAAGTATAAATATTGTAAATAAGTATAAAAAGATATTTAAGAAAATATTTTTCAAAAAACATTTAACATGCAAATATGTCATCTATATAACGTGTAAAATTAATGATAGCAAAACTATAATTATGAAATAAAAAATTCAAGTGATATATGTAAAATAATAAATAATAATAAATGTATACATAAAAAGAACAACGAAACATTTATTTTTTTACGAAGTGAACTTTCTTATGTAAACTTATTTACATTAATTGAAAAAGAAAAAAATAATCAAAAAATAATGAAACATTTAATAATTTATGTAAACTCATTTCTTGATTTATATTTTATTTTTATTTTTTTCATGTTTTTCTTTTATTTTTATATTTAAAAATCAAGCAAAAAAATGCATTTATAAATTTATTTTTTAATTTTTAACAATTAAATATTGATGAAAATATCTCTGGATGCGAACATATCTTTTTAGATGAATAAATATAGTACATTTCAAGAATCAGGAAACAATAATTTTCAAATCCAGTAATACATAAATAATAATTTATTACATAAGTATATATTTATATAAATATTTATGCATATACGTAATTTATGTATTTATGCATATACATATTTATACATATTTATATGTAAATAATAAATATTATAAATGCTTGATGTTTTATATTTGAATTTATAAACAGTAGAAATATTTTTTTCAAAGAATAACGAAATTAAACTTTTTTTAGGAATTGACAATCTCAAAAACATGTCCATCTACAGAGATTAAATTTATATCTACAATTTCTTTTTCGAAATAGTATAGTAAATAAATTAAAATAAACACTATTTAAATCAAGAATTGAGTATACTAGAAATATTGATATTTATACAACAATTCGATTTTCATTAAAAATTACCATCCGGTTGTTTGACACCAGGAGTTATTGATCTTAAAAAGTCATCAGGTGTCATGAAAATTTCATGGATGTCGTTGTTAATCATTTGCAATGTAGCAAAGTAGCGAAATACTTTGTCAGGAGTAGAATAGTGTCTTATACGATTTTCATACTCTATTATCTGTATAGGAAATAATGTTTTATTTTTAAGATGACTTATTTATAATTTTTAAAATAAATTTTTATAACATTAACATTCGATTTAAAATATATTTCTATTTAAATATAAAAAAAAGAGCACATGTAATATACTCAATTTAATATAATTTAATCACAAAATTTTGGACAATTATGGTAGGAAAAAAAAGGTTATACAATTTCTCAAAATCTATCATCCTATTATACAATTTCTTTCTGTATCGATACATGCAATTCACTGTTTCTTTTTTCCCCCTCTCTTTTTTAATAAAACTATATGAAATTCTTATAAACAAAACAAATTTTCATAAATAATACGAATCATATATTATTATTAAAAAATATATATAACTTGTACTTTTTCAAACAATATTTTAATTAAATTTAACTTGCTATTAATAGAATAAGCTATAAAATCGAAGTTTATGTTAGTTTCAAATTCAAACATAAGAAACACGATGTTAATTAGATCGAAGAAAAATAAATCTATATTTCTATAAGATAAATAAATAAATAATAGATATAATTTTTAATAATAAAGAGGAATAAAAAAAAATTATTATAAATGGGAACAAAATAATACCGTCTGGTTGTCTCATGTCAGGAGTGATTGATCTTAAAAAGTCATCAGGTGTCATATAAATTTCAGTACCCTCTAAACTCGATACTTTTACGGTCGCAAAGTAACGAAAAATTTTATCAGGAGTCGAATATGCTCTTAAACGATTTTCATATTCTATAATCTGTAATACACGTATATTATTTAAAGTTAAAATGATGTATCTATATAATATTTGTAATAAATATCTATTACAAATTACGTAGTTCGATTTTAAAATAATATCTTCTCTTAAATATCTTTAAATTTTCTTTGAAGCAAAAATTGCTCTTAATAATAAAATTAATTTAATTTAGAAATTTATTATTGAAAATAAATGATACAGGGGCTTATATTTTTTCTTCTAAATAATTACGTTAAGTAAGTAAAGTAAATCGAATAAATAATATTCTTATGGAAGAATAAGATTCTCGAGTCAAATATATGATTTAAAAATGATGAATTAATTTTAATTTTCTTTGCATATGTATATATATATAATAATATTTAAATTATTAACTAATTGTTAAGAACTTTGTTCTTCTATAAACTAT
Organism: Apis dorsata; assembly: GCF_000469605.1. Taxonomy (NCBI): domain Eukaryota; kingdom Metazoa; phylum Arthropoda; class Insecta; order Hymenoptera; family Apidae; genus Apis; species Apis dorsata. The sequence goes on along the minus strand of NW_006263873.1, from coordinate 85,548 downwards.
CGAAATTATTACATAAAACAATATATTTAATAATTAATATATTTTTTAACAATTTTATGTGCCCTTTTTATTTTCATTTTATTCATAAATTCAGATAAAAAAATTAATTAATGAAAATTTTTAATATAATTCTTGCTATTTATTTTCCTTTTTTTAATTTCTTTTTTTTTTATAATTACTATATATTAAATATTTTTCTTCTTCTTTATTATTTATATTTCTTCTTTATAAAATATTTAATTAATGGAAAAACATTAAATTATAATAATTATATATCTATTTTATGCCATGCAATATTTGAACACAAATGTGCAAGTATCTCATATAAAGACATAGTTATAAACTAGCGAATTTTCGAAATTGAAAAGAAACAGATTTTTTTTTAAGGAAATATTTTTAGACATATAATATATAATGAATAAATTTATCAAGAATCACATAATGTATTAACAATCAAATTCCTTATTTCATCAAATTCTTTATTTGAACCATGATTCAAATATCAATTGCAATTCAAATAATTAAATTTTCTATCAAATATTAATATAAACATTTTTTATTATACAATTTATATTATATAATGTATATAATATAATGCAATAATAATACTGATAACTCAATATAATATAACAGAAATCATTGATGTAATTAACAATTTTAAATAATTTTAAATGTATATTTATATATTTATATAATTTTAAATGTATATATAAATTAATCACATATATCTTATTACATTACATTACATAATTTCAATTCAATCATGATTTCATTATCATCTTTCATTGAATGAGATTTATTACTAACCTTTCTATCACGAAAACCAATCCTTTCCTTTTTCTTTTTTTTCTTTTTATCCTCTTGCATTTCATTCAATTGTTCATTTTTACTTTCATCATTGGATTTTTCATTGATAATCATTTCAGCAGCAATTACCGTAGAACAATATTTTTTCTTTATTCTGAAATAAAATTTGAAAAAAAATAAAAGTTTATGAAATTATTAAATAATTGGAATAAGATGATAATTTTCTTTTGAGGACGCAATACATATATAATTATAAATTATATATGTATTGTTAAATTATTATATATATGTATTGTTAAATTTTAGTTTAATAATTTATTTATTTAATTTATGAAAATATTAAAATAGCTGCAAATTTATTAAATTATATTGACAAAGAATCACAAATTCTATGATTTTTATTATCTAATTTGAAAATATAAAAAAATTAATTAAAAACTAACATAAAAAATAATGAATATATAGTAAACAATATAGAAAAAAATAATATTGTTAAGAAATATTAATATATAATTGATGTCAATTGCAATTAAAACAACATTATTTATATTATATAATAAAATTTATAATTAAAGATTAAATATGTTAAAAGAAAAATATATTGAAAAATGATGTAAAAATATATAGAATTATTGATATATTAATAAATTTTTTTAAAGATATTCGATATAATATGGAACAATAATTAATTTACATTTGTATTTAATTATTATTAGTCTCTTAGTTTTTCAATTTATTTTTTCCTTTACAAATTGATATAATAATAAAAAGTTAATATAATAAAAAAATATATGGCTAAATATGTAAAATCTTTTACAAGAAAACATAAAACTTTTTTAAAATTAATGAAATGCATTCAAACATGAGATTAATTGTTCAAATAATAAAATGATATACTGTTTTTCTATATTTATTGAAATTTGTTAAATCATTTGTTAAAAATATAAGAGATGGATGACAGTTAAGAAAATATTGTTACATATTATTAAAAGAAAAGCTTACCCATTCCAAACAATAAGACTGATTATAAAACAAGGAACGATGAATAGAAAAGAATAATTCTTTTTGTTTTTCTGCTTTTTTTGCGACAAATATATTAAATTGTTTGCAACTGAATCTCGTAGATAATTATTATTATTACCAATTATCAAAAATTTATATGATTGATTGATATTTTTTCCTAAAATGTTTTGTCGTAAAATAAACCTAACCTTCGAAAACATATTCAAAAAGTATTTTTTTTAATTTAAATATATATAAAGGTACATTGACACTCGAATTTTAATTTCATAATAAATTTTAATTTTAAGATTAATTAATTTTTAGTCATACTTTTTTATGAATATATTTTTCTAATGAATAATAAATTTTAGTTTTATATTAGTTTAGTTTATATTAATGTGTTCACATTTTTTTACTATAAGAACTTTATAATAAAAATACGCATAATACACTAGTAAGAAATATAATAATGTTCTTCTTTAACAAAACTTTAAAAAAAAACTATCTTATTTAATGAAAATAACAGTTGTGTACAAAATAAGTAATAGATCTTATATATATACACTATAGTCACTATAGCACGTAGTCGACGCTATTATCGCGATTTGATTAGATTATATCTTTCATAAATAGTCAATGTTTTCTTGTTAATAATCTATTAGCAAAGCTGTAATAAAAGTTTTTGCAAAGGAAAATATTGTTTGAAATTATCTTAAAAATTTCTAATTTACAAATGTTACAAAATTTTTAAAACACTCTGTGTATATGTATGTTTATACATATATAAATAATAATAAAATGAAAGCTTAAAAAAATAAATTATAACAAAAATCTTTTACAAATTAATTCTATAAATGAAAAATATTGTTTATGAATTTTTCTCTTGATTTTTTGAAAGAAACATTTCTCTGTGTTAAAAACTAATATAACTTAATATATATAATTTACATCCCCAAAAAAAAATATAGAAACTTTTATTAATATTATTATATTTTTAAATTATTTCTGCATTTTTCTTTCATTTTGAAAATTTATAAAACAAAATAAAAATTACCATAAAATAAAATTATTAAAACATTTTTTATTAATTTTTGTAATATAAAATATTATTTCTGTATTCTATCACTAGAGGGCAAATTAACTTGCATGCCTCTCGCAAGTGAAATTCTTCAAAAAGTATATAAAATGTATTGAAAGAGAATACATAATATCGCTTCTCGGCCTGTTGGCTAAGATCAAAGTGTAGTATCTGTTCTTATCAGCTTAATATCTGATATGCTCTCGAATGAGAGTTGAAAATATTAATCTGATTTTTGAAAATTGGTGGAAGTTTTTAGAGCTTGCTCTATTTCTACCGTGAGTCGGCTCGACATTGCAGATTCGTCGTGTTTCGGCTCAACTTTCTTCGAAAATGCAAAATTAATAATTTTTTTGCTTTATATAAAATATTACAGATTATTATATACATGTAAATTAAATTAGTTTGATTTTTAAATAATGAAATAATAAAAGAATGATAAAAAAATAAAGTACGTATATATAAGAATAAAAAATACATCACATAAATATTAGAAAAGCAGGAAAAAATAAACATATATACTTATATCACGAATATTTTTTTGCGATAAAAATCTTAAAAATCTTTTTCCCCTTAACTACTTAACAAAATTAAAATTACTCATTTGACAAGATTCCATCTAGTCTAAAATTAGCTACAAAAAAAGATATAAATGTTTAAAAAAAACCCATGTTTCTTTACTTTATATATCTCCTCCATAAAATATATTTTAATTGTATTAAAATTTATTTCATTCGTGTCAGTCATAGGATATTTTAATTCATAGGGTAAATACATAAATAAATAAATAGAATAAGTGGAACTGATTGAACGAAATAACATAACAAGATAATTTAATGCTTCTCTTTTTAAATTTACTATAAATTAATTCATAATTTTTGACAGAATCTAAATATAAATGCCAAGAATTTAATATCAGTTGGATTTCTTAATAGTTCCCAAATTACGAATAAATATATATGAATTACATATGCATAGATAACAGATTATATTCGCACAAAATTTATTCTACAATTTTTTCAACAACAAATTATA
>NW_006263873.1:78084-81428 GCF_000469605.1 Apis dorsata | reverse complement strand
ATATATATATATATATATATATATATATATATATTATTATGACACATATATTATTATGAATAATGATATAATAAAGTAGTTTAGGAAAAGATATATAATGCAATTATATCTCAGAATTCTTTAATTCTGAAATAAATAATCCACTCTGTACATATATATATGTGCATACGTACAACATATTATAGATGATGTATTATACTACACATACATAATACATACAGGTGCAGACATTTAAAACAAGTCATCTTTCTTTGAAGATAAATATAATATTTTTAAAAATAAAATAATGTTTCAAATAAAGATTGCTTGATATGGAATAATATACGAAAGAAAAATTTTATTTATAAATATTAAAAATTATTAAACATTTCAATATTATGATTAATTTTATAGCAAGATGTAAAAATATATCTTTATTTTTATTTATTTTTAATATTTAAAGCTGAATTATATAAATATAAATTTTGAAAATTGAAAAAAATAAATATATTCGTAATAAAATATCAATCATACAAAATACAAAATACAACATATTAATTTTTTTCATTAATGTTTCATAATCATCATACTTTTTAAATACTTTAATTAAATAAACTAAAATATTATATATATAAAATTCATTTTATAATTATATGATATGAAATGATATGGTAATCTACAGCTACATGTAGTATAAATATGAAAATACAAACGTTTTATTATAGTAGAATATAGTAGGCTCGAATTACTTCTTAAAAAATTATGAACAAAACATATTATTACAAGTAATACTGGTCTCCATATCAAACAATTTTCATGATTAAAAATATGTTTTTACTTTCTCAAAACTTTAATATTTTAGTGATCTGTTTTAATTGCCTTATCTGCATGATAAATTTTATTATTTGCTATTTCATAATACATTACATAGATATTTACAGATATAATATTCTGATTCTGAGAAGGCAAAGCAAAAGGGATAATTTTATAATATTTTTAATTTTAATTATAAATAAAGCAAGATTTAACATTTTTTGAGATTTATTATTAGATTAAATATATCAGGGTGTTGTAAAATTAATGCAATTTATATACTTTTAAATGAATAATATGTATATATAAACCTATATGTAAACTAAAAGATAACTTTTTACTTAATAAGAACACTTTTTTAAAAAATATTTCAATAACTTTTCCATAAAGATAAGTACATTATACGATTAATAGTAAATATTATTCTTACATAGAAAAATTACAACTAACATACGATTTCTATTTTATATTTGTAAAACAAATTACAAGAATAAATTAAATGCAAAAATGAATTACTCTATAAAAGCTAAAATAAATTTTTATATAATAATGTTATAACTTTATGTATGTATATATTGCGCGCGCGCGCATATAAAAGAGAAAATGCGCATATGAAGCAATTTATGTAATACATGACAACAAGATAGTAAAAACTACTAAAATATTGTTTATATTTTACGTAAATATATATTATAACAACACAATAACAACACATAAAATGCATACATTTCTTAATATACATTAAATATTAATATTAAGGTATTATTAAAAGTAATTTATCTTCATATTTAATTTTATATTATTATCTTTAAATAAAAGAAGAAACTTTATAATTTGTTAATTAAAAAGAACAAATAATGAATAAAAAACTCATATGTTTTTAAATTCATGATAAAATTAAATTCGTTGTGTAGTTTTATTTATTCCAATAATTTATCAGTTTATTTTAATATTATGTGTTATAAATTATTCTAATCAATTATATTATCTTAATAAAAATACATATAATGTAGCATTTAAATTAAATTCCAAACATGATGATTATTGATATCGAATCTTTAAGTTCTTTTTTTTTTTTTCTATAATAAATATCAATCAAAATAAATATTATGATATTGTGCATTAATTTCACATCATCCTAACAAATATTGGAAGTTTCATTTTGTGGCAAATTCATTTTCAGTATATACACATGTTTCATAAAGTATAATAATTATTATTAGAAATAAATATATGTATATCTATTAAAATAAGAAGCAGTTAGATGAACTTATAACTGTACAAATTAGTAATAGTTCTTTCTTTCTTCATATCATTATCATATTAATTACAATATATATATGATAATTAATATGATTAATTAACAGAGAAAAGTCTAATAACTTTAAGCCATTTTTATTTACGCACACGTGTATAATTTTTTATGTATTCCATGCATTAACAAAATGTTTATCATTAAATATTTATATTTAATATTTTTTTCAATTTTGAGAATAATTGAAAATTTGTGAATGAGATATTTATATATCGAGACCCTTCTTTCTTTTTCTTTGTTACTTATCTATTCGCAAAATCGGGGTGGATTTGTATATGTACACTAATATCATTTTTTCTTTTATAATCTTTAATCTTTCCGTAATCTTTAATAAATTTTTATAAAAAAATCTTATTTATTTTAAAAATAATATGTTTATATAAAAATTTAAAATATTTTCTATTAACACTTGCTTCTAATATTTATTTTATTTAAATTTTTTTTCTTTTTTTTCTTTCTTTTATTTCTAGTCCGACATGTATCCATTAAATTTTTTCAAAATTCAAAGAAGTATAGAAGTCTATGTTATCATTTTATGTTATTATATATATATTAAAATTAAATTACTAAAACATTTAAATTCAAATATTTTATTATTTCATATTAAAAAAAGATATCAAGATAATTAAAAATTGATTTGAAAGTTAATTCATTATTCATCAATTAACAATAATTAACAAGAAAATGAATGAGAAATACGTTTGCAAAAAATTTTCTTGATAACAATCTTTTTGATATCTAGCATACTATTCATATGTGAAAATCCACCCCGTAAGAAGTTACATAACAAATTTTCTAACATATATGTAGCATATCTTTATCGTTCGGTGACTACCATTTTGTTGCACTCGTGCTAGTTGTACCAACATTTGCTCCAATGAAAGGATTTGTAGAGGCAGCTGTATTGAACAAATAAATTGCATATAGTAATTATATAATATATTTAATTAATATATTAATATTTAAATATTTAATTAAAGATATAAAAAAATTAATCATGCATTAACATACTTGAAATGTAGATAATATATTTCAAAAATATACACAATTAAGATACGTATTTTATAGATTGTTTTTTTTTTCAATTATTTGATCGAAGATTTATATATTTTATTTCACAAAATTGTTTTTATTGATAAATAAAATTTTACAACTTTAAAATATACTTTACTATTATCTAATTAAAAGTAAAGATTAAATTTGTAATGGCAAAATTATTAAAAGTTATTATTTGAAT
>NW_006263873.1:73632-77901 GCF_000469605.1 Apis dorsata | reverse complement strand
AAAATAAAAAATATTTATATATTTTAATATATTAAGTTTTCTTTTTTTTTTTTTTTTCACTTACACGCCAAATATATTTGCTTAATTTTAAATTTTAAAACAACAACATCTAATAATAAAATTTTTAAATTTTGTGTAATTTAAATATCTATATTCTTAGAAATGAAATAATATATATATAAATATGGTATGGTAAAAAATAAAATAAATCATGACTTTTCTTATTATACAAATGTTGTCAAAGCAAAAAGTGCATATAATTTTATAATCAAGTATATGGATAGATATATAGATATATATCTATAGTAAATTGATTTATTTTTAAAAATACAAATGTGTCCGATCTTCATATCAATAAAATGTAAGAAATTAATTTTTAAGAAAAAAAACTTTTATGCTAAATCTTCTTCAAACTAAAGAGAAATTACATACAACAACAACAACAACAAATGAAGTTACATTGTAAAATCTCACAAGTGAGATATGAATACATCGATATTGAAATTGAAACATCACGATTATTTTATCTTAAAATATTTTAGAAAAGGCAAAAATGAAGAAAAATAATTATAAATTTAAATTTTTATTACATAATTTTTTTAAGAAAAAAAAAATAAAATAACGGAGCTAAAAATAAAAATTATCATTTAAAAATTAATTAAAAAATTTATAATAATGAATTTATAAAAAGATTGTTAAATATCTTTGAAATATATTAGAATTATTAAATATCGTTTTGTAATGATTTTTTCTCTTTGTAGAAAATTATTTTTCACTCTAATTATTTTTTAAAATTTACCGAAATCAATAGATTAAGTATTTATTTTATATTTAAAAATAATTATCGAAAATAAATCAAATGAATCGATAAATCACCGAAATAAGAAAAAAGTAACAATAATACAAATTTTTCTATCGATTACTTTATAGAATTTGAGATCATCTTATCTATAATACAATTATATATAATTACAAGAAAATACTTATAATTTAATTTTCATACAATTTCATTTAGTTTGCCATTAGTTTGCATAGAACAAGTAAAATTTTACAATTATTTTTAATGTGAAAATATATTTTTACATTAAAATGATTTATCAAATCGAATCTAAACACAAAAATTTACTTATAAAATTTTTTGCAAACAATTTTTGTATTATTTTATATGTTAAATCTTTAAGCCACATATATGATATAAACTAAATATACTATATATATGTATAGCGTTTAACAAGGGAGAAATAAAAATGCGATACAACAGATAAAAAAATAATAATATAAATTTATATGTATATACATGTATGTTATATGTATATACATATATATATATATATACATATATATATACATATACATATACATATATATTAAACGGTGACAGCAAAAGGCAAAAAATTAGAAAATCTGATATTTTTTTCTTTTTCCATTTTAAATGACTAATTGCTCCATTTTTTAAAGGATAAAATCTTTCGTTTGAATATATCAATGTCGACATATGAAAAGAAACATTTAAAACATTTTGCAACTGGATAATTATTTATGATAAATTTTACCATAATTATTTAGTAAAGAAAAAGTAATGCAGCAACTATTTACATAAAATTATACTTAAATTTTTACAATTATTATTCAATGCACGTAAGCGCACACAATAATTATAATATACATTTTTACATGGCTTTATATTATTAATACTTTAAATAAGCATACTTGTGTTATTGTTAGTATTAAGTATAGACAAGAATTCTATGCGGCTAGTCTTATCTATTTTTTTCAAGAAAATTAATTTATAATTAATAAATATACAAATTAAATAAATATAAATGAAAACAAAATATATTTCACGTGAAACAGAAAGTTCGATTAAAATATTTAAAAGATAGAAAAAATTCATCTCAGTTGTTCAAGATTTTATGAACTTGTCATATAAAGGAAAAAAAAAAATATTTTTCTCGCAAAAGCACAAAATTCTTAATTTCTATACTTAAATGCAATATATATATGTAAAATGAAATATTTAAAAACTAAAAAAAATAATTACTGAAATAATTATTAGAATGTATAACACAGTTGTATTATTTATCGCCAAATAAAAATGCATGATATGTTTACGAAAGCACATAATTGATTTTCATAATTCGATTATTATTTTAAAATAATGTTCTCCGAAACTGATATTAATATTAATAATACTGATTAAACAAATATTTAATAAAAGAAAATATATAATGAAATAAATTAAATGTCTTATATATGTGAAAATTTAAATTTGCGTTGTAAAATATATAACTAAGAAGAGAAAGAGTAAGATAATTTTGATTAAAAAAAATATATATATTTTTAAAAAATATATTGAATATTGTAATATTTGAAAAATATTTATTTTAATTTAATGCAACATTTAAAATATATATTCTTAGTTTCGTAATTTTTTCTAAAATTCGCAGAAAAATAAGAATAATAATGATTTGTTGATCTTACAATTGATTGAAAATCGATATAGTATAATTAGATAAACAAAAAACGAAGAATAGAAAATGTTCAAGTATGATAACTTATTTGAAAATTTGAATCTTTCACTTCAAAAAATCTTTTATCCTTTCATTTTATATCGTATTTTATATGACAAAACATAATATATAAAACATAGAGAAAAAAAATTTTTAGTTTTTTTAGATAATGGAAATATTTAGATAATTTAATTTTAATAAAATTTATAATTTATCGTATAAGAAAGATAAAAAATACACAAAAATACACACCCTTTTCTGATTATATCTTTTACTTATTTTTCTCTTTCATTTTATTATTATATATTATTCACATATTATTATATACAATTTTTACCAAAAAATTCGAAAATTTTGTAATTTCTTATATAAAACTCTTTTATTTTTTCTTCATTATGCTTTTATATCAATTAACGAGTATGTAAAATATATTGTTATATATTTAGAAGCCGAACATCTATTTTTTATATATATTATAAAAAAGAAAAAAGATTTCGTATTTTTTAAAAGAAAAATTATTATCGCTCTTCACTAAACTAATATGATTTCCTTTCTTTCCTTTTTTCCTTTTTTCAGATCATATTATTAGATTATATCATCAGATCAAAAGTCAAATATCGATAAAATTTGGAAAAATCATTGGTCTATCGTATCGTATATTGAAATGGCGAATTTAATTTTCCGATAAAACAATTCAAGGATGGAAATTTGTTTTATCATAGATGAAATGAAAAAAAGTTTATATTTATTCGAATAAGCGACTGTTGAAAATTAAAATTCCAATATAAATTTAATATCAGTTTCGGGTTTTAATTAATATAAAAAGTTTATATGGTATTTCGGTAATTATATCACCAATTTATAAAATTTTATAAATTTTGAAATTTTATTAACAATTATCACGAAATACAATCCTACGTTTACTTTCTATATAAATTCTATATAAATTGTTTTGGTTAAAAATTTTTCTTTATTATTAAAGTGTTTCAAGCTTAATTTCAAATGATGTAAATAACCTATAATTTAAAAGTCTGATATTAAAATATTCAAAATATAAATTTACGTTACCATCGAGAGATTCATAATATAATATAAAAATTTGTGCAAATCTCATAACTACATTAATTAAATTATGAATTGAAGCAATATTTTATACAATTAATACATCGTTTACATTGCATATTACGTATATCATAATATGCTTAGCTATTATAAGCATGGAAATAATAAAAGAAAAGGCAAAAAGAGAAAAAGTACTTAAATAGAGCTACAACTGAATAAGAAAACAATTACGACCTGATAAATAACGTGCATTAATATTTAAGTACTCGTAATACCAGTTGTGTAAATAACTCTTTCAGCACCGCTATTCAGATTTGTATTCTCATCGACGGTAGCGGGTGGTGGAGGCATGGCAAAAATGGGTTGTTGATTCGTTGAATTGTTTTGCGGGCCACCCTGCGGTTGTGCCGTAATTGCCTCATCGTCACTTTCCTCTTCCTGTTAAACAACAATCGATCTAATCAATATTTCATTTCTTTTACAAATAATAATGGACCAATATTCCGATAATTATATTTCATAATTACATATAAAAGTGAATAAATTATACCAATAATTACATTTTTATTATCTCCATTATGGAATTAACAATATAATATTTCTTTCTTTCTATTCTTTATTATATACAAAATATATCAGTTAAATCGAACATCTAAATTATTTCTGCTATCATCAATGTTAAGAAAGAAAATGACAA
>NW_006263873.1:69566-73083 GCF_000469605.1 Apis dorsata | reverse complement strand
AGAGAGAGAGAGAGAGAGAGAGAGAGAGAGAGAGAGAGAGAGATTTAAAAATTTTTCAATTTGATATTAAAAATCCTTTTTTTTTTTTTAATGTAAACCATGAAATTGATGTTTATATATATCTACATACATTTGAGCTATCATTTTTCCAAGTTCGAATTTAGTGTAATGATATTGTAATAAATATTGTAATGAAACCGAATTTGAATTTAAATTGTAGGAAAGTTCATATAGTATACTTGAAAAAAAAAAAAAAAGATAGATTAATAATTAAGATTGAAATATGTTGAAAAAAATATATAACTATTTCCTACAATTTACAGATTTAGATCGGGCATCGAGTTTCAAAAATATATTTATTACAAACCTCCAACATATTCGAATGTTCTTCGTATTTTAGAATGTTCGATAAAAAAATTTAATAATTTATCATAATCATTAAATGTGTTTAAAATTCATATAATTTTATTGTATTTGTATATATATTCGAATAATTCCTTTATATATCATAAAATATTAAGAATAAAAATCTTTTAATCGTGATCATTTATTAAGAGACCACATATACCGAAATGTCGTGTAATCCTAATTTAAATTTAATTCAAGTTTTTCAATATTTGAAAAACTAAGACGATAGTTGTACGCATAAAAAAAAATTTTTTAGAATATTGATCCTGATAACGTATTTCAATATCATTAAAATCGATCAGATATCGCTTATTTTATATAATTATCAATAAAAATTCAGATTTATTCGTATTTTTTTTCGTATAATCTTTTTGAATTAGATAATATACATATATACATATATATATAAGCAGTAAAAAATGAAAAGATTTATGATTTAAAATTCTATTAAGATATTATTTAATTTTATACGAAATGTATGAAAATTATGACAATTATTTTGATCAGATAGTTGTGAAAAATGTCGGTTGTGATTGTTAAAAAGTTATGAAGTTATGTGTAATGATAATGCATTGAATAGCGAGTTTGAAATAATCCATAACGATTTGAAATAAAAACAAAAAAATATCGTTAAAATATCGTTTTGTAAAGTTAGATTTACTTATTGACTATTCGTACATATATAATCAGAGATCTTGTATCGAAATTATTTTACGTTTCTTTTTATTAAAAATATTTAAATTCCATTGCTTTTTTTAAAAAAGATCATTTTACGTGCATAATCTTATCGATGTAAATTCATCATTAGAATCTGTAAATTTGATATTTTTTATTTAGATTTTCAATTTCTTTTACAATCACTTCTCTATCATTGAAATAGATATATATATATATATATATATAAAAGAGTTAAACCAAAATAAAATATCAAAATCGAAAAAAATAAAATATCAGAATTGATTAATAAAATAAACTAATAAAGATAATTATAGCACGAAAAATTAAAACTAACGCTTAAATTCTGATATAATTAAATAAATACAATATTATTTCGAAATAAGCAACACTACATTGCTTCTTTCATCCTCATTTGTTTGTTTGAAAAGGCTATAAATCTTTATATCCATTGAGAATAATGACAATTACGTGATATAGTATTTTTTTTTTTTTTAAAGAATAATATTGTTCGATCGATCGGATTTTATGATTTGCAATTATCTCGATCTTGTTCCTTGTTTCATTTGAGAACAAAGTTAAGTAATATACCTAATCTTTAAAAATAATCGAGTGAATAATATGCTTATCTCGGAATAATATTTTATAGGATAAATCCGGGAAAGATAGATCACTTTTAAAACAATTTGTGAAATATTTTATATTACAATATTTTTAATATATTTTATTTCCATTTATAAGTTTATTATAAGTTATTTATTATCTTTTATGATTGGATGTATATTTCTTTACAGTTCAAGTTTATCATTATAAAATTTAAAAATCAATATATTTTATAGAGTATTCAATTTTTCTTCATATCAATTTAAAACATTTCTTATGATTTCTAATTGTTCAATTGTCAATCGAATATGAAATATTTAATAAAACTAAGATATTAAATCGATCTATCTAAATCTTTGAAATGGAATAGTTGAAATGAGAATCAATCAAATGCATCGTTATTTCTAAATTATAATCATTCGAGATCTATAAAGAATATAAGAAAATATAACAATAACGAATTTTTTGAATTGAGAAAGAAGGGAAGAGAGAAAAGTTGTGTAAAATACGAAAGTCATTGGAATAATTGGAGGGCAAAAAAGGTAAAATAAAAATGTCATTATAATAAACGTAAAATTATATTTCAGTTAAGAAAAGTATATACGATACGATATCATTTTTCGATAAAGATCTATTTATGTCGATATTGTAATATGGCTTAATGTATAAGTTAATTCAATGTATAAGTTCTTCAGATTATCATACTTATTCAGATTTCAGACTTAAAAAAAATTCGTCTTCCATAATTATCCTATATTATAAGAATGAAAAATAAACACAACTAATTAAATAAATGCACAAGTTTTTTTCCCTAAAATATATATATTATATATATATATATATATATATATATATATATTCAAAATTAATTTTCGATAAAAAAAACAATTAATATCATGGAATAATTTTTTATTCATATTAATTTTCACGATCATATCCGTTACTTGACGAATTTGATTCGTTAGATAAAATATCATCTTTCTTCTGAAGCAATATATCGCATATACAAACCTGTAACTTTTGTTTTATACACATATTCCTGTACGAGGACCAGAAGAAAAAAAAAAATAAAAATGCTGGAAAAAAAGAAGAAAAAGAGGAAGAAGAAAAAAAGAATGTTCAAGAAGCTGGTATGAATATGATCGAAAAAAAACGAACAATATGTATTCAATGTTTGTTTCAATGGTTCTCATTTCCTCTTTTTCGTAATATATCTTATTTTTATAGTAGTTTTTTTTCGATTTTTTAATTTTTAAAATATTTTTCTCCCCCATAAATCATCAATTAAAATTGATGTGACTTAATATGATTATAAAATCATATTAATCATATTTGTCAAAAGATATAATAATTGTATTTTTATTTAATTACATATTTGAAATTTTAAAATTTTATAAATCATATGTAAATAATATATATAACAAAAAAGAGAAAAAAACATATAATTAAGTAATTATAATTTATGTAAATTGAAAATAACGAAAAATAAAATTTATCAAGCAAACATAAATAACGATTTTATTAAAAAGCAAAAATTGTATTGTTATATTTTATTTTATTAAAAAAATAATTTTTTAATCTCTTTTAAAAATTCATCAATGATTATTGTAATTAAAAAATTCTAATGTTTATTATTGTAATTAAAATTCTAATGATAAGTCACAAAAAATTATAAAACATTTATGACAAATTAAAACAAAATCCAATCACATCTTTCGTAAAATTTCATAAATTTAGAGGATTAAGAACCACTGATACCAAAGAAAGACTTACCTTAACCAGGCCTCTGGGCTGATTCGTCACGACATTTGCCTCTGGGTTCTGGTCCCGC
>NW_006263873.1:63449-69099 GCF_000469605.1 Apis dorsata | reverse complement strand
AATTTATTATTATTCTTTTTCATTACTTGCGAAAATAGATAGCTAATTTGATATGTCATTTTTTGAATATGATCAATATTCATATGATCAATATAATCAATAACGCTATAATTACTTAAATTGCACGAAATTAAATATAAAAAAATAATCAATTTATTATTTTTATTTTGTTAAATTCTTATATAAAAACAATTATGTATTTATAAATATTTATAAATATATTTATATATATTTTATTAAAAAATAATTTGAAATTATTAACGTAATCGAAGAAAACGTTCAATAATTTTATCGTTCAAGTTTATAATATTATGAAATCTTAGAATTACTATTTATAAAAAATACAATAATTTTCGAATTAATAAATTATAAATTTTTGTTAAAATTTAACATTTCTAAAATTCTGTTAAAATTTAAAGTACCATATTTTTGTTTCTTTTACATAAGTTTGATTTCTATCTAAAAATAATTCTTAATCCGAAATAAAAAAAAAATTTTTATTAACTCCTGATTATTTGTGTTATCTTAGGTGTATAATTAAATAATTTCTTTTTAATCTTTTTTTTTTAATTTTTATAACGTGTATAAGAAAAATTGAAAATTTAACATAACGATAATAATATTATTATCGTTAATAATATTATTATCACATTATAGTATTATATATCATATTAATCATATTATAGTTGAAGTATTTTCAATAAAATTTATATGATGCTGATCTGTAATAACAAAATATATTGTTAAATATAAAAATAAAAAAAAATATAAAAAAAAAAATATATTGTTAAATATAAAAAAATATACATAAAAAGAACATACATGAACAAATACAATTACAAATAACAATCCTTTAATCTTTTAGATTTTTTTAGAAGTAATGTCGTTTTCTCTGGTTCAAAAAAATCAAAATATTAACATTGTTTACTAGATTTAAAATATAATAAAATTATTATACAAAAATGTGAAAGAAACATAAGTGATAATTTTTTCTATATTTTTTATCATTTAAAAAATTTTAAAGTTGTTAATTTTTAATACAAAATAATTCGAAGTATATGAAAAAAATTGAGATAGATACTCTGAATGAAATTATATAATGAAATCAAATAACTTGAAAATATTCCGTCGATCCATGAAAAAATTTCTCTAGAAAGAAATTACAAAAAATGAAAGACTATTGGGAATATATTAATATATTGTTGATATAAAGAAATATAATTATAATTAAATATAATTAATAAACAATCTCATGCATAATTAAAAACTCATGCATATTTTTTATAAATAACAAAAGATAACAAAGGATTAAATATTATGTATGTTATTTTGATGAAAATATTGTAATGGCATTTATAATGTGATTAATCTCTACTACTAATAATTAAACAGATTACATGCAATTTTACTGGAATCATTGATGAAAACGATAGAAGAGTTGTTTTCATAGAAATCCATCGAGTTCTTCAGACTTGCCATCAATAATATATCGCTGTTTGTTTTTCGTAATATAAGATTTACAAATAGCGTAAAAATTTGTTGATCAATTGTTCTTTAAAAATCAAAATTTAAAATTCAATGAGAAACACATCAAGAAATCATACAAGAATAATACATATCAAGAAAAATAATTACTATATCAAATATCTTAGAAAACGACATTACTTATTCAATAATTTAAAATAATGGTAAATAAATTTGTTTTTCTAAATCTGGATATTAAAAAAATTTTCACATATCATGTTTCAAAAGTTACATATAATAAAAGATAAAATAAATTTTCCCTTCTCATTTATTTCACATTTTTAATAAATATTATTTGTTAAAAAAATTTTTTTGAATACAAATTTTTTATTAAAATCAAAATTTTTAAGATAGATAAATTTCCTTATAAGATAAATGTACAAAAGTGACTATCTGCGAGAATAATGATATTATGTGTATATATTTGTATATTATTTTCATGAAATTTTGTCAAATAATTGTCATTATATATATTTTATAAAAAAATACTTTTTATTAAAAAATTAATAAAATATAAAAAATTTAAAAAGAGAGAATTACTTTTATAATTATAGCAATTAATAATAAAAACAATAATATTCAAGATATATATCATACACAAACATTAAATTATGCTAAAATTTCTAAATATCAGAACAATTTTTTATTGTGATATAATTTTAAAATATTTCTATTATATTTATCTAGATAAATAAAATTATCTAGATAAATAAAATATCTAGATAAATTAAAATTAATAGAATTCTCCAGAAAATAGAATTAAGAAATTCTATTAACATTAATAATTAATTTATACAAGGTAAGTTATGCGTAATGCAAATATTTTTTACAAAATTATATTCATAAATTATTTGTTGTACGAAAAAATATTTCGTATGAAAAATTGCATAATATGAAACTTGATCTATTGTTATTAATTTTTTGCAAATGTCAATATACAGTATATATATAAATTTTTACATACATCTATAATATATACAAAATAAGATAAAGATTGTTTTTTTAAAAATGTGTAAAGTATAGAATAATATATATAAATGAAACATGTGATATTATTGCTTGCTAAAAATGTAGGAAGCGATATAATCTGAGCAATGATGATAGATGCATGATCGAGAATCGAATAAATCTTCATATGTATTATATAAGAAATGAAAAATGATTAGAAATGCACGTAAATATATGATGTCTCTTGAAAATTTCTTTTCATATTGATAAACAGATTTATAATTCTTATGAATTCTTATGGAATTATATATTTTTTTTAACACGATTAATCGATATAAGTGGTCATTTCCTATAAAAGAACTTTCCTATAAAATCATTATATAGTTAAATTATATATTATCTTTTTCATTATTAGATTCATTAAATAGATTTTTTCATTTGTACGCGTAAATTATCTTTAAATAAAATTTATTTTATTATCAAAAATTTGCGATTATCAAGGATATATTTTTATCTAAATATTTCAATTTATATTATCACATTTCGATTGATTTTCTATGCATTATACATACCATGTTTGAATATGTTAAATATTTTATATCATATCTACGATTTAACTGACTTAAAAAATACAGCTCATTTCAATGCTAACTACATAATAGATAAATATTTAGTTATCATATCAACTAAAATATAAAATATAAATATATTGTTATGGAACTTAATATTTTATATCGATCGATATTCTTTATAATTTTAATTTTTTATCACATATTATCGTTTTAAATTCGTTTCTTGAAAATTTTATTTTTTCTCACATGACATGTTTATATTTATTATGTCATGTCAAAATCTTCAGCACAATGTTGGATAAAAATAATAAAATTTCACTCCATTTTCAATTATTATTTACATATATATATATATATACATCATATATGTATATATCATATTACATATTTATATATTGTTAAAATTTTATTTATATTCATTAATATTTTATTTATAATAATTCATTATTTGATACTTAGTTTCATAGATTCCATACAAATTAAATTACTTGTGAAAATTAGAAAATTTAAATTTAATTTTTAATAACTTTATTTTAAATATTACTAATAAATCAAGAAAATATTTGTAAAAAATTGGAAATAATCCAAAAATAACTGATTTTTGCAATTGTTTCAATTAAGTTTAAAGATCTAGAAATATTCGATATTTATATGCATATAAAAAAATTAAAATTTTCACACAATTTTCCTATTAAATTAAATTAATCGATATTATTTTAAATAAATTATTTTAATTAATTATAAATTTGTAATTATTCATTACACATACGAAATAGTTTGAAAATAAAGAAAAAAGTATAAAAATATTACCTGTAAATTGTGGTATGCTCCACTGTCTTCCGGTGGTGTTGGCTTGAATTTACCACAGCAGAAATTGCAGCAAAAACAGCAGCAACAACAGCAATAACATGCAGTTATCAAACTACAAAATATGAAGAGTGCCTGAAAACAATAATTACAATTAATATAATGAATTTATTATATTTAATAATTAATTGTATGATATATATATTAATATATATATATTATATATATTAAACAAAGAATTTGTAAATTGTAAATGGTAAAAAAAATAAGTTCATTGAAGCAAATGAATAGAAATATTATATATAAATTTTAAAAAATAAGAATTTGGTATATACAATATATAATTTATATATATTAAAACTATTGATAAATTTCTATCAAATTTTTTATTATAAAATTAATAATAATAATAATAAAATTTATTTTATAGAAAAAACTCAGAAATTAATAAAAGCTTACCTTGCACCAACCAGAAGTAACAACAAAGTATGCATTGACATTTTCTTCACCAAATTGCTCAGCAACATATAGTCCAAGTGATCCATAATTATCATATATATTTCTCTTAGTTAAATCTGTTAATATAGCATGTGCCCTATTTATTTCTTTAAACTGAAACATAATCACATTCAAGAGATAAACTTTATAAAATATATATATGAATCTTTATATTAATTTGAAAAAAAGTAAGATTATAATATTTTTGATCAAGTATATAAGATTTTAACTGTATCTTTTTAGAAATAAAATTATTTAAAATAAATATTGTAATTATGAATTATAATTGATATTAAATTATTAGTTTTTAATAAAGAAATATAATTATTTTAATAGAAAAATAATAATATTATATTATATAAATGATTAAACAATATAAATATTCTATTTCTGTCCATTTTTAAGTTTCAGAAAAAAAGGATTTAAACATTTACTGATACATCATAATTAAATAATAACTACTTCTTATAATTGTAAAATTTATTATATTATTTATTGCTATTATTATATTATTAATTTATATATATATGTATATATATAATATAACTGTAATTTAAAATATTTAGTTACTAATGTAGATTAGAATCTACAAAAAAAAATCTGCAAAAAATTTAGAAATTCATATTTCATATTCATATAATTTCATAATAATTATTCTGAATAGTATTTAATAAATATTACAATATATTCTTAATATTAATACAATTATTTGTTTATAAAAGTATACATATAAAAATATATATTCACCTGATTGTACCTAAAAATTAAAAAATTGAGGATTTTATCTTTTGTTTATAGTATATATATTGTGTTCAGGAAATTCAAGTCAGATCAAATATTCAATATGATAAGAGAAAATAGCATTAAAAAATGCATATATTTATACATAGGCAAAATTCAATTCTAATAATATCTAATAATACAAAAAGTTTTTTATAAATTAAGTCATAATGATTATATAAATGTATAGAAAAAAATTTTTCATAATATTATCTTTGAAAATAATATATTCATATAACATAATTTGAGAACATAAAAATCTGTTTGAAATTACCTGTTTTATAAATAATGATTAAAAACATGTAACTATTTATTTAAATTAATGACAAGATATTATTTAAAATAATCAATTTAAATATTAATATAATAAAATAAATATGATCTTCTTTAATTTAATCATAATATGAAAATCATCATAATTATAGAAAAATATAAATTTTCTTTCTATTAAAATTATATTAATATATCTAAATTGAAATTGTTATACATTAATATATATATATATATATACAAATTATTCT
>NW_006263873.1:58890-62285 GCF_000469605.1 Apis dorsata | reverse complement strand
AATTATAATAAATATATAATAAATATATAATAATAAAAATATATAATAAATAAATAATAATTATAATAAATTAAATCAAATTATATCATTTATTAATAAATATTTATCAAATTAAACAAAATATAATTAATATTAATTATATTAAAATTCACCTTTTCTGCTGCTTCTGGATTATTTGGATTTTTATCAGGATGATATTTTAACGCCAACTTTCTGTAAGTCCTCTTAATTTCTTCAGGAGTGGCAGTTTTTGGAATCTCTAAAATTTGGTACAGGGAATCCCCTGCTGTCCTAAAACAAAGAAAATGAATCAATGAATGAATCAATTAATTGTCAATTTCTATAACAATAACTTATTAATTTGCATTATTTTAAAAATTATATTAAAACATGTTTAATATTAAATATATTTTATTTGAATTTATATATAAAACATTAAATAATAAATATAAAAATATAAATTCTGAAATAAAATTAAAATTTATTTTCAAAGTATTTAAAATAATATTTCAAAATATTTAAGGTAGAAAAAGATAAAGATTGAAATTTTATTTAAAAAAATATTGTATAGAATATTTTATTTCTTCATATCAAATATATTATAATGCNTACTTTCTTTATAATTAAAATTTTTTATTTTACAATATTCATAATTAATATTTATATCAATTTTTATATTTAAATGCAAATAATTCATCAAATATAAATTATTTACGTAGAAACATAATAAACCTAATCTTAATGACAATAATCTTCAAAATGTATTACGACATATTCATAAATCAACAAATCAATGTAATAAATACAAATCTTTATTTCAAAAAAAAAAAAAGAGAGAAATTATCAGTTAATAGAACTATTGTCTTTATTTTAGTTAGAAATTATGACATAAATTGAATAAGAAATAAAGATTAAAACATTAAAAAATGAATAGAAGAATAACCTAGAATAGAACTTGTCTGATTTTCTAAAATTTTTAAATTTTTAATATATATTCATTAAATTCGATGAAAATATATATATTAATTACTGTTGAATTAAAAGAATATAATTTTTAAAAAAGGAAATAGTATAAAATTCAAATAAGTTCATATAAGACTGATAAAGTACTCACGACATTTTTCTTTTATCCATGTTTGATGAAAATAATGTTATTCGAGATACAAGAAATAGAATTAATTCGTTACTAAAATATTTCGAACTTTATCGTCTCGTACTACAGGTACATGATTTTCGTCATTAAATGAACAAACGTATTTTTGAATAGATGTTGTATCGGATGATAGCAGGGGAAAGGATTCAATATTTTAGTACTAAAAGTGGACACAGTTGCATCAAACTGGCGCCACTGTGAAAATATAAGAAATATAAATGAACTATAAAACTATTGGTGCATGTTATTTCAACCAAAAATGTCAAAGGAATTGCATATTTTATTAAAATTTCTATTTTTTTTGTAAATCATATTATTAAACTTTATTTTCACATAAATATTACGTATAATTCTAAATCTTTAAAATATTATTATTCAATAATAATAAAAATATTAATATAAAAATAAAAAAGTATGATTTAAGTAAATAAATTTAAAACTTTTAATAAAAGTAAAGAAATTTAAATTAAAAAATTTTAAAACTTAATATTTAGTAGAGAATTCTTTCATTAGACTTAAAATTAGGGCCGTTAGTCTTTTATTGAAAAAATCATCTGTAATAAATTAGACTGTTAACTAATTGTATATATTTATGTTTGTAATATATATATATATTTATATATATATACATATATCCAAATTGAAGAATAAATAAATATATCGATAATCGATAATAAATTAAAAAATCAAAATATCGTGCCGATAATCCTGTCTTTCGATAATAATTTGTCGATAAAAAAGTCAATATTGTTATTATCAGGTAATCGATGATTGTAACGAAAACGATTGTATTTATAAAGCATATCACGTACAGACAAAATTTGATATCATGATAAATTATGATTGTGATAAATTATAAAAATTGTATCATTATCATGAAGTGTAAACAATAATATTGTTTCTTTCAGTAAGTCTATTGTTGAGAAAATCATTTGTAATAAATTAGACTGTTAACTAATTGTATACATTTATGTATGTGATATATATATTTATATATGTATACATATATCCAAACTGGAGGATAAATAAATGTATCGATGATCGATAATAGATTAAAAAATCAATAAATCATTTTTCTATTAATCTTTTTTTTTTGCTATAAGTAACACAATGCTTTCTTGTATAAAATCTGTATTTATAACTTTAAAATAAAATATATAATAGTTATATATATATACTTATTATATATATAATAAAATATATTATATATATATATATACAATTTGAAACAAAAAATATGAGATTTTGAAATATTAAAGAATCGAATTAAAAATATATAAAAAATATTAAAAATATATAGAAGTAGAATAATATAAGATCATACGGAACATAAGCAAAAATTGAATATAACAATTAAATTTAAAAATTTTGAAAATATCAAATGTTATATAAGAAAATTTTATTGTAAACTGTGAAATAAATAATAAATAAATATTATATATCAATGTTTAATACAACAACTATACACGAAAAAAATAAAAAATTGTAAATATAAAATAAACATAAAATATTTCTAATCATATTAAATATTATATATTTAAAAAATTTAATTCATCACCAAAAAGCATACAAATTTTCATTCGTAGAATGACAATGCAATGATATAGAAATAGTTTTCTATCTACTCATAATAATAATAATAATAATGTATACTAATACTCGCAAATAAAACGCGTGAAAAAATTATTTATTAAAAATGTATTTAAAATAATTGCGAATAAATATACATAGACATAACAAATCGAAATAAAGACTTGCAAATATATATTTTAAACACAAAAAATTCGTACTTAAAATACGATAAAATAACTTTAAATTATATAATTGAAATCGAACGTACGTAATTTTAACGCGTGTAAAGCGATACAGCGGTCGAAGTGAAACTGGCTCGTAATTTCTCCCCGCCAAATAATTCAGCAGGCAAAATTGACAATCGAGTCATTAAGCATATCGACAATAATAAAATGTCTTCAAACAAATATTTTAACATATGAAATATTATAATTTTTAATATATAATATTTTTTTAATTTCTATTTTTAATTTTTATATAATATTTTTTTAATTTTATAATTTATATGATATAATATATATAATATATTAATTAATTTATAATATTATAATTTATTCAATTTATTTATTGATAACTTTTTATTAAAATTTTTCACTATTAGTTATAATAACTTATTAATTTTATATTAATTTCGTAATAGTAATTTATTATTTTTAATTTATTAAATTTA
>NW_006263873.1:56794-58560 GCF_000469605.1 Apis dorsata | reverse complement strand
TAAGAATATTTTTCTGTGTGAAAGAGAATGTTATAATTGATAATCAAATTCATAAATTTTTATTAAATTTGTATCAAATTAATTTCCTGATTATGTATTATTTATATTTATTAAAACCAGCAACTGGTGTGAAGTTCGGTGGAATAATTTATATGATTGTATATTTCTATCTATACATAAAAAATAATTATTCAATAATTTAACTATATTATATTGTTCATCTTGGAATACAAATGTAATTTTATATTATTCTTTAACATAAACGATTCTTATCATCAAAATGATTCTTAATTTATGTTTCATAAGTAGTTTTAGAATTATAAATTAGAATTATAAAATATTAATAATATAGGAGGTTATAAAATATTTTATCATATATGTACTATTTTATTTATAATTTTATTTTTTATTAAATTGTCAATATTACAATTTTATTCTATGTTAAATATGAATGATAATTAAATGAATTAAAATTATTATCAGATTTTAAAAATCTCGGTGATATTTATTTTTTATTTAAATATATTTAAATTAGCCTTATATATTTTTTTGAACGAATGAGCATTCGAATTTCATTTTTTTATATTTATATTGCTATATTCCACATTCAATCATCTTTACTTATTTGTCTAAAGTTGTATATTGTGTAGTACATATATATTAAGTATTGTAGTTATATGTTTCATAATATTAAATACCATAACCTTAAATTATCAAATTTCTTATACATTTGTTAAAAGATATTTATGATAGATATAACATTATGATAGATACAAAAGAAACAATTATACACAAATTTAATACAGAATTAGGAAATGATTTAAGAGGACTTAATAAAATATATGAATTTCATCAATATCTTAATACTCAGAAAAATGAAATTCAAAAATCAGTATGTATTTAAAAACATATTATTATTATATTAAAATTTTATTAAAAATACTTTACATTTTCGTTTATTTTCACATAAAAAAAATTTGATAAAGAAAATTTTTTGTTATTGATCTTTTAAATTTAGCTGTCAATGGCATCCAGTGAAGCTCCATCAAAAGTAAAGGCAGTTATAGAAAATGTTGAAAAAATAGATATTGAATTTCAACAATTACAAAAAGTTTTTACCGAATTTAGAGAGAACATACAAGAAACAATGCATGAAAATGATAAAAGTTTAGAAATGCAAAAAATTATCAATGTTATAACTTATTTAAACAAATCCTTATCATATTTGAATTTTATAAAATATGTTGAAAACATTAGGTAAATTATTATTATTATTTATTTATTTATATTTTATAATTATTTCTAATATTAAAGGACTATGATTTTAGCGATGAAATACAAGTATCTTTAACAAATGGTGATGATGAATTAACTATCTCATTATATGTAGATCTTACAAATATTAGTTGTCAATTAAGATCATCAACTTGTCATTATCTCCAAAATTATGTAAAAGAAACTTTATATTTTTGGCATAATCTTATAAAGGATAAATTATCAAAGTATATTTTTATTTAATATATTTTTATATATTTAATGTATATATATATATATATGACAAATGTACATACTAATAATTTTCAGAGAATATAATGATATATTAAAAGGATTAAAATGGCCTTTCTGCGGTAATAATGCAAGTTCTTTACATATTCCTGTACCAGAAATATTAATGAAATTTAAAATACTTACAGAATATTTACTTCATTTACAATTACCGTATCCTTGTATGAAGTGTAAATTTTATTTTTGTATTTTATTAAGAT
>NW_006263873.1:55221-56265 GCF_000469605.1 Apis dorsata | reverse complement strand
TGTATATATATATATATATATATATATATAGAGAAGAAACTGCAAAACCTGTAGTAACATCAGTGTTATTAACAGATTTTACTCCTGTGAGTTTACCAATTTCATTATTGGTACGGCCACTTAGACAAAGATTTATATATCATTTCACAGGTTCTAAATTAACAAATCGGCAAGATAAACCTGAATGGTTTTTTACTCAAATATTAACTTGGATTAAAGATCATGTACAATGGATACAAAAAAATGTACAACCTGCTGCAAATTCAATAGGTCTTAATCATTTAGATATGAAGGTAACATATTAGATTTAATATATTAATATTTTTATTTTATAATAATATAATAAAATTTTATAAAAGAGCAAGAATCTGATTGTTTCAATTAAGTTTTATATTTTATATAAAGTCATTCTGAATATTTCATTAATATAATAATGATAGGATGAAAATATATATTGTTTGTATTTAACATATTATTATTTGTAATAAACATATTAAAATACATTAATACAATTTTATATAAATTATTTTATTGTAATAGGTAGAATTTATGCGAGCTTTGATACAATTAGCAGTTGAAAAGCTTCATTCCGAATTATCGATAGTACAATATGATGATGCTTTATTTGCTCATTTAGTTGATGAAGCTTTAGGTTTTGAACGAGAATTGAGAGAAACATTATTTTATCCTTCAACTCAACCAGCTACTGTTTTTGTACTTACACAAGCTCATATTTTTGTAAAGTGGATTAATATGGAAAAAAAATGTAATATATTTTTTATTAATTCTTTATTTAATTTATAATTTAATATTTTATATTAAAAATTTAATATTTTATATTAAATTATATAAATGTATTAAGTATTGTATAATTAAATTATATTATAATTAAATATTTATATAGAATATTAAATTAATTTTAATAAAAGATTTTCAATCATTAACATATTAAATTATCAGATGCAACTGAAAAAATGGATGCCATTTTAAGTTCAAATACAGCTTGGGAAAAATTATCGAGTTCTGATATTGATGATATGAAAG
>NW_006263873.1:52463-54976 GCF_000469605.1 Apis dorsata | reverse complement strand
CAGATGCTTTTTTAACGCTTCTTTCTACAATTTCTGATAGATATAAACATTTACCTCAACCAGGACACAGGTATAATTAATAATAAATATAATTAATAAATAATATAAATAATTATTTATACATATAAATGAATTTGATATATGATAAATATTATATTTAATATTATATTATATATATAGAATTTAATATAATATTATAATATTTAAATATTAAAAGAAGAATATTATATATGAAATTAAATGTTACATACATTATTGTAAAATAAAATTTTCTCATATTTTATTTTATATTATAACGACAAAGATCATAGAATAGATAATATTAAATCATTTATAGAAAAATGATATTACATTGTATGATCTTTTATAGCAAAAACAACCCTTAATATTTGTATAATTGTATATAATGTAATTATTATAATTTTCAATTCAATTTAATTCAATTCAATTATTTTACATGAAATGATAATAGATTACAGTTTCTTGAATTACAATTAGAATTAATTGATGATTGGAGAGTTCGATTACTTCAATTATTACATGAAAATTATGAAGATCCTTTAACATCTCTTATGCCATGTATTCTTAATACATTATATTATGTTGCAACTGTTCTAGAAGAGTGGGGTGTAACAGTGGTAAGTGTTTTAAATATTTCTTTCAAAAAAAAAAATATGTTATATTTTTAATATCATTATATATTACAATATCAATATATTTTTAATATCATTTAATTTTTTTTTTTTAGCATTTTTTGCAATTATTCTTTTTTAAGAAACAATTTGAAGCAGTTGAAACTGCTACATTAAAAGGAAATGATATAACTAAAAATATAGGAGAAATTGAAGGTTCTGTATTTGATGAAGCTGTTGCACTTTTAAGAAGATTAGAAAAGACATTAATAAATGAAATTAGCGATTCCGTAGGTTTAGATGTAAAAGCAAAGAGTAGATCATATAGAACAGATAAGTAAGAATTTAGCACTAAATCTAGATTTATATAAAAGAGATTATTTAATATTTGTATATAAAATCAAAACTATTTATTCTAGGCAAAACTATTTATTCTAAATTGTTTTTTAATATTTATTAAGTTTTTTGTTTAAAAAATTGTATAAATTTTTACAAGTTTTAAACGTTTAATAATTAATAATTTTGTATTTATAAAATAAATTTATTTGTAGATGGTTTGCAATGCAATCTACCAAAGAAGTGGTGTCCTTATCTGTCACACCAACTGGTTATTCCATGTTTCAAGAATTAGCTACGCAACTCAATTTATTGCATAATACACTTGCTTTACCTTTATTTGAGCAGGCTTGGAAAAATTTAGCTTCACAATTTGATCAAGTCAGATAAATTGATAAATTGAAAAATTATTTTAGATTTAAATATATTAAATATTTGTATAAATATAAATTTTTTATTATAGTTTCTTCTAGAAGAAGTCGTTCTAGTAAATCATTTTAATATGGGTGGAGCTGAACAATTACAATATGATATTTTTAGAAATCTATTTCCATTATTTGGTTTATACATCAATAAACCTGAATCATATTTTCCATTGTAAGTAGCAAATAATTATTATGTTAAAAATACATGAAACATTCGAATATGCAAATTTCTTATGTAATAACTTTTAATGTAAAAATTTTCAATAACTTGAAGACAGAATTTAATGAATTATCATTTTTATAAATTGCAATTTTAATTTTACAAATATGAACAAAAATATCATAAATATTATATAGAAATATAATTTTTATGATATTTCTGTGAAATTTTTTCTAATGTCGTTATACAAAATTGTATGATAAAATTTTTTCAAAATTATTAAATTAAATTATATAAACATATAATTAATAATCTTTATATAATTATAATCTCTTTTCTATAATCAATTTTAATCATGATATATATAACATATATTATATCTAATATATATGAATATATTTACATTATCATACTTAAAGAAAATTATCAAAAAAACTTCTAATCTATATTTTTTTAATATATTTAATAATTATATAATAATATATTTAATATTTTTTTAATATAAAGAATTAAAGAATTTTTTAATATTTATTACTATAAGAAATTTGTTTTTATTTTTGTCAATATGATATTAGTGATTATCAATGCTTTGATAATCTCATATTCTATAAAATATTCATTATTCTATTTAATAAAATCTAATAAAATTTAAATAATATTTTTAGGATTAAAGAAGCATGTATTTTATTAAATATCATGTTAGGTTCTGCAATATTACTTGTTGAGGCTCTTAATAATAATGATGAAATTATCACAAATGAAATACTAGCAGATATCGGTGTTTATAAAATGTCTCCTGAACTTGCTTTAAAAGTAATTGGAACAAGAACAGATATAACTTATGTGTAAAGTGCTTTCTTTATACTAATCCATAAGAAATTAAAAATTTATTTAATTTTGTATATATTATGTATTATATCTTTTTTTTAAATAATAAATAGATGTTAATGTGAGTAGAGA
>NW_006263873.1:52103-52380 GCF_000469605.1 Apis dorsata | reverse complement strand
AAATCATATATATTTATAATATTTAACAAATTAATGTTATTCCGCCATTGTCAGCACCTAATAATAATAATCTATTAAGGGGAAGAACTGCCATTGTAGTAAGAAGACCTTTAAAAGTATCGGATTTTAATTTTGATGATGAAAATGAAGCTGTTGTTTCTATAGATGTGTAAACTCCTACCCGATTTGCCGTTGTTCCTATTATTAATTCTTGTTCGTACGTAGTCATGCAATGAACTGGCTCTGTAGAACCCCTGAAAATTTAAAATATGAAGTG
>NW_006263873.1:26533-50830 GCF_000469605.1 Apis dorsata | reverse complement strand
TATATATATATATATATATATATATATATAAAACTTGATAAATATCGTAAATAAATATAATATTTAAAAAAATATATCAATAATTCTTTCGTTATATATATATATGTAAACATTATAAATATCTAGAAATTTTTAAAGTAAGTAGTAAGTAGTAAGTAGTCTTAGTAATCATTATTATTATACATCATAATTATTCATATTTTCAGTAAATTAGAAAGTTTTAAATTATTAAAAGCAAATAAATAAAAAATTATAATATATTAATATAATAAAAAATAATATTTTATCTTACTTCATATGAAATTTCAATTTCCCATCTAATGCACTCCATACAGCAATAGTTTCATCTAGTGAAGAACTAATTAATGTTGTTTCATTAATTGCCTCTAATTGTAATATCTAAAAAAATGATTATTAAACATTTCATTAAATATTATTGAATGTTGTTTAAGATCTCTTTCTTTGAACATGACATACTTCACATTCATGACCTTTCCAAGATGCAATAATAAGACCAGTACGAATATCTAAAATTGTTAGAAAACCTGATGCTTGACCCAATGCTACCCAATAACCGCTAGGTGCTATTGCAATGCATCGAATTAAACCTGTTGGATTTATAGATACCTAAAAGAAGAAGTTCATTTTTACTTTATTTGGAAGATAATAGAATAAATAATAAAATTTATTCTATTAACATAAATTAATTTCTGTATTAAAAGACTTAATAAAAGTTAACAAAAATTATGAATCTACATTTATAAGAATTGCCAAAAAAAAAATTTTATTTTATGAAATAATTTACAACAATATGATAATACTTACTTTCATTTCATTTACATATTGAAATGTTCTACAATCAATAACTCTCAATGTAATATCAGTTGTACCCACAAGTAAAGTTGTACATGGAGAAGGACTTGCAGCCAGTGTATTTACAGGAACTGGACGTGAACTTTCTGGACATCCAAGAAGGGAACCCATGAAAGGATCCCAGCAATGAATTGTACCATCACAAGTGATTACATATCTTAAGGATTCTAAGAATGTAAGTGCAAGAATCGATTTTTTATGTCCAGTATAAGTATACTGACAAGATGATACAGTATTTCCATCCCCCTATTATAAAAAATATAAATTTTAAATATAAATTCTTTATATAATATATTTCTAAATCTCATAATTTAAATTTTTAATAAAAGAAATTAAAATATCTTATTAGAAATTTTATATTTTATATTTTTATATGAATTAATAATAAATTTTATAATTTTATTATTTTTAATTCTTTCGAAGAATTTTTTTTATATATATTATAACACATAATTTATTATTATTATAGATTATTATTATAGATTATTATTCGCGGATTTTTCGAAGATCGATTCTAAAAATTAAAACGAATACAAAAATTAATATAAAAATATTAGTTGAAATATATTTATATATTTATATTAAATTATAACCAATTTAAGTTTATAAGATGACAGAGATAAAACAATCTTATTTTATTTATGTTTTGCTTCATTTTGTAATTGTATACATATAATTTTTATATTCGTTTTAATTTCTAGAATTGAAAAAATGTCTCATATATATTTGAAACATATATATAATATTATATAATTTTATATAATTTTACCTGACTTCTTAAACTCCATAATTTTACAGTTTTATCTCTTCCTCCACTCATAAAACTATTTTCGTTATCTAATACATATAGACACCTAACACTATTAGTATGACCACTAAAAGTTTGAAGTTTTATTTGTTTTATATTAAATGTTATATCTTTTTCTGATCTTCCAATTTCATGTTCCCAGTATGCCAACCAATTTCCACGTAATTGTCTTCCAGTTGACAAAGAACAACTTGTTTCACGATTAAACATAACATTTTCAGAAGTAACATAATCTCCAATATCATTTTTTTGTACTGCAAATCTATTTCCCACAACTGATATATTTTCAAAATTAGCTGTATCTTTATTTATTAATTCTGTATTTTCTGCTATATTATAATTATTATATGATGCATCCAATATTGTATCATCTTTAAAATGATCAAAAAATATATTAAATTCATAAATAAAATCACAAACAAAAAAATTATAGATATTCTGAGAAAAAATGCAACAAAAATAAATAAAGTATAATATGGAACATACCAGTATTGGAAATTTTTATTTCTTTTTCATATTTACGACACAAATTATGTATATGTTCATGATTTTTTAATATATGTTTCATTACTTCATTATCGATGCATTTGTAAAAAAGCATATATGTTTTATGAGCAAATTCTGTTGTAAATACAGCTTTTAATTCTTCAAGTGCCTAAAATATAAAATATAAAATATAAAATATATAATATATATATATTTAAAATTTATTATAATGCAGCACACACGCACATATTTGTGTTTAATATTTAGTATTTATAATAATATATAATTATATAAAATTTATTAATATTTTTACCTTAATTTATTTACCTTATTTTTCTGAGAATCAGATGTATCTATATTTTCTATGACTGGTGGAGAATAAGAATCAGCAACATCTGTATTAAAATTTGTTTGAAGTCCAAGGATATCTCTATTATCTTCATTTGAAACTTTTACCCTATACATAAATATATATATATATATATATATAATATTATATCAATATTAATATTATGTATATTAATTCAAATTAATATACACATTATATACAATATACAATATTACATATAAATTAATTCAAAATAACATTACATGAAATATATAATAATATATAATAATAATATAGGTAATTAATATACCTTGTAAAATGTTCACTTATTGTTTTTTGGCTAATTTCATCTTTAATATTTTCCATAACATCTTGATTAAATGATTTATCAAATGCTAAGAAAAATCGTTGAATAGGTACAGCTAGATGATTTTTTGTAATAACATCACCTAATCGTAAGCTAAACATAAATAGAGTTTCTAAACATTTTTCCGCCATTATAGAACGTGCAAGTATTCCATTAGGAAAAGTAAATCTTGTTGACGATAATATACGAACTGTAGGATATAATATTGCTTTGACAATTGGTTCCTATGAATTAATTTTTTATCAATTTTTATATAATATTCAATATGAGATTTAGAAAGATTTATATATGATCATACATGAAGTACATCCATCAGTATGGCATCACTGAGATATGGTGTAATATAATTCAAAAGAGTTAAACATGAAATAAGTCCTCCTTCCAAGTTTTGCGTTAATTTTCTTTTACAAAGTGCTAAAAGTTCAACCATATGTGCAAAATATTGTAATACTATAATCTGTTCTCCATACAGACCTATATATAGGTAATTAAATTAGTTTCATTTTGAAAAATTTAAATTAGAATATATAATTCTTTTTTATATAAATAAATTAACCTGCAATAGCTGCAAGACACTCTAAAACTTTGTTAGCATTGCGATCACCAAGTAAAACTTTCTTATTCCAGGAAGTACTTTCAATAGTCAAAAGAGTATCGTTAGTTATTGTTAAGTTCTCTTTTCCAGTATAACATAATGTAAGCATTCTCAATAAATTCCGAGATAAATATTTAGCAGTAAGTACAGGACCAAGTCGATGAGACAACCAGATGATAGATTCTGCACTCATTTCTGAAGTTGTACATTCGTTTGATGTAGATTTTTGATAAGCATGATCTAATTGAATATCTTCATGCACTATAGAGTTAGATTTATTATTATCTGTTAATAATATTATAGAACTTTGCTCTTCAATTCCTATAGTACATATTTCTTCAGATGTATTAGTAGATTGGCTAAATCCTCCATAAGTGAAATCATCATTAGAATTTTTACTTCCAACAAAACAACCAATATTGCCAAATTCTGTTAAAGATTTATTAAAAGAATTGGATGTCTTAGGTATAGGAATTATTGGCGATTTAACTGATTTTAATGGTGAAATTTTACTTCCCTCTTCATTTAAATCATCATTAAGATTTAAACTTAGATCAATGTTTAAATCAATATCACATGTTACACCAGAATTTAAAGATATCCAAGAATTTTCTTCTGTTTCCATTGTAAACACTTCTGTAAAAAAAATAAGAAAAATACTTCAAAATTTTCAAATTTGAAATAGGTATATTAAAGTTTATTTTTTCAATATTTTTTAAACATGTTTTGAACAAAAATCCATATATTTGGAAATGGTTAAAAGATAATTAAAGTTTAATATATTATATTTGATTATCTACCATCAATATCATTATCAGTTGAATTCATATCATGTGTATAATCATTAGTTACAGGTCCAGGTGATAAAGAAATATTATGTTCCGAGCCTGCAGAAAAATCTTCATCCAAAGGAGATAAAATTCCTTCTCCTTCATTATACATTCCACTTAAATCACAACTTCTATAAAAAAAAAAAAAAAAAATTTATTTTAAAGAATTGTTCATAATAGCATCAATAAATGTTACATATAACATTCACATTCATTCATTATATATAATATTCAACATTCGTAACATAAAATATTTTTTTATTATTTTTAAATAAGATAATTATTTTTGAAAAAATATTATTCTAAAGTGAATACAAAGAGAGTATTTTTGATCAAATAAAATTTTAAAAATAGATCTATAAATGTCTTGAAGATTTACAAGTTTAATTTTGTATGAGTATGTGTTTTTATAAGAAAAGAAAAGAAAAGAAGAGAGAGAGAGAGAGAGAGAGAGAGAGAGAGAGAGAGAGAGAGAGAGAGAGAGAGAGAGAGAGAGAGATTCAAATTTAATAATAATTTTTTTGTTATTATTTTATAGTTTCTAACAATTAAATTTGTAAGTCTTTAAAACAATTTTATTTAAATAATAACTACAAAAGCATATTTTGCATCTATATATGTATATGTGTGTGTATTTTGTAATTTATGAAATAGTATAATTTTATTAGAAATATTTTTGTTAAAAATAAATAATTTAATATATATATTAAAATCCGAAAATGTCAGATCGAATTGAATCGAATTTCTAAAAATATCTTTTGATTCAATATTATCGGGTTTCTCACGAATTTCAGAAAATTATTAAATTTTTAATTCTTTCTTTTTAATTTTATAAATAAGTAAAATGTTATTTAACTCCTCGAAATTTTAAAGAATTTTCCTGACATTTTCTAACTATGAGGTACTATCGCGATCCAATTACTATTCTCGATTTGTCTCAATCAAGACAATGGTTTCCAACATTTTCAAATTCTTATCTTTAATATATATCTTTAATAAATATTTAAAATCATGAATTATTCATAGAAATATTTTGTTATTTAACATTATTTAATATTTAAATATTTTGTATAATTTTTCTTACTTAAGATTGCCAGTTTTATGAGTATACGATAAAGATCCTTGTATATAATCTCTATATCCTCCAACTGCTTCTACGAGAGGTGCAATAAAATTTTCCAAAAAACGTCGCAGACCCAATCTTACCATAAGTTTTAATAGAAAATTTCTATGATATAAACGCGTGGTTTTAAATTTTGCTATTAACCCTGAAGAAACTACATCAGCATGCATGAAATTATCCATAAAAGAACCATTTTCATATAGTTTCATAATAGATAAAAGGAATGTTTCTGCAGTATCTCTAGGACCCAATGCTCTAAAAAAAATATCAATTATATGATATTTAGAAAAGTTAATAAAATTTTAAATTAAAAAAGTATTAAAAATTATATATATTATAAATATTTATAATATTTATAATACAATTTTACAAGAATCTTTAATAATATATTTTTTATTAAATATTTGAATGTTTTTAAATATTACAGATAATAAATTTATAAATATATATATATATAAATTTACAGATAATATTATAACTTACTTGGCAACAGGATCAAATAAATGCCATGCAGCCAAAACTGCACTATACGGTTCTTCCATTATTTGTTGTATATGAGGTACAATCAATTCCAAACATGCTTCCCTCGCAATTCCAGTATGAATTAATAAATGTTCTAATTCCCTTGCAATTGCTTTAACTTTGCATTCACTAATTTTACAAAGGAATTTTGTTTTTGTTTTAAAAATAAAATCTATATCATCTTCAGATTTTATAATAAAATTTAATTCACGAATTAAATTATTATATTCTTGTAACATTTCTACTATATTAAATAGATATTTGTAATATTTGGAAAATGGAAATAAACTTCCAGAAAGTATTGGTTGCAGAAACTGATGTGCAGATGGCGGAGGTAAACCCATATGTGTAATTGTTGGATAACGAAAAGGCATATCAGCTACCTGAAAACTTATATTAATGTATCATATATTAATTTTATCATATATATTATAATATCTTCAATCTATATTATCATAATATAATTCATTTAATCTGGTCAAAATATTAATAATTTATTTTATTATTTAAAATAATACGAATAAATAATTATTTATTATTCGAAATATAAAAAATCAAATTTGAATAAAAATTTATTTATTTATTTTTTTAATTTATATTATTATATATATATAGTAAAATTAAATGCATATAATACACATTTCAGAAATGCATGTTTTAGAATGTAAAATTAATAATAAAATTAATAATAAATAATTTTCGTTCATTAATAATCTTTAATACAAATTGTAATTGAATATAATTTAAACTATTAAAAATTTTTTTTATCAAAAAACATTATTAATTATATAATTAATAATTCAATTTGATTTTATTAAATATTTTATTTATAATAATTAATATATGTATTAATTTATGTATAATAATTAATTAATACTTACTTCTATATTGTCAATATCATAACTACTTGGTATAATATCAACTTGAAGTAATAAAGCAACAGCATTTCTTACACATTTAGGTAAACTATCAGCTGATATCTTCAAAATATTTAAACACGTTGCAAGTCTTTTTGCAAATGAAACCTTCTCAACATTCCATGTTGCTCGAAATTTATTAGACAAAAATATTTCCACAATTAAACAACCGAGAATTTGTTGTTCTTTAATACGTCCACTAGCTACGATTTGTTTATAATTTGTGAATGATTCGTGTAATTCAATTTGTGGTTTATAAACTTGAGAGCTCATTTTATTTACGAATGTATGCATTGTTTCAACATGCATGATAGCTGTAACAGGATTATAATCTTTTGGAAGAGTTATCATTTGATGTATAGATTTATCTTGTTTAGCACTGTCTTCGGTATTAAGTAAAGAACCTCGAGAACGACTTAATAATCGACTTAAAACCAAAGGAGATGATTTTGATATATTTATAATCGATAATTCTTCTTCTTCAAATCCAGAACTATGACCTTCATCATCACTAGTTCTATTTCCAGATTGATCATTTTCTATAATAAATTATTTGATTAATATCGAATAAAAATAAAATTATTTCATAAAATATTGAAAATTTTATATTAAACATACTATATTTATTAATTAAAAAAGATGAGCGTAATCGTGGTGGAATCTTACACCAATAAGGCGAAGGAATAATTTTTTGTGGATGTGGTTGCGTAAAAAGTTGAACAATACCAGAATTGGTTAAACTTGTATGATTATCAACAAGTTGTAAACAAACATTTTTTGATTTTACCGCAGCTGAACCAGATAATCTATAATATAAAAAAGTTAAATAATAATAATGATATTAATATATATTATTGTACATTAAAATAAATGTCTTATACTTGTAACCAAAAGTTAAATCTATCCAATGATGTAGTCTTTCAGAAACATAAAAACTTTCTAAAGCTTCTCTATGTCTTTCAATAAAATCTTCCGGTGATGTAGCCCATCCTGGAATTTCTAAATCTGGTAAATCTTCATGAATAGACTGTAATTTATTGATTGTTACATATTTTACAACTAATTATATGTATTATGAAAAATTAAATTAATTATTTTTATCTTGCCTTAAAAACTCTAGGATCAGTAAAAAATTGTGGTATACATTCATCTGGACTCCAATCATGTAATCTTTGTATCGAAGCAGGATATTCTCCTGGTACCCATTGCGATCGTACATATTTACAAAGGACGGATTTGTTATAACGACGGGAAAGATAAACATAATATGTAATTTCTGATAATACATCCGATACATGATGTCCTACCTGTAAATATTGTCAAAATAATAATCCATTATATAATTATTATACATTACATTATACATTACATAATTATTATACTTTAAAATTTAATTGTTAAATACTTACTTCAGTTGATTGTGAATCAAATGTTAAATCCAATTGTCTATCACCTTTGTTTAATCGAAATTTTGATTTTGTCAAATCTCTCCAATTACCACCACATCTTGATGTAAAATCTGTGACCCAAGGCATCACATGATGACAACTTGGATCACCATATCTTCTACCAGCCAAATTATTTAACGCAGTTAAATAATCATAATTGCTAATACAATTATATACCCACATTTCACATAATTTTTCAATATTTTCATTCATTCCAAAATTAGAATTCCCTTGTAATGTTAAATTTGATGAAATTGTATCAAAATTTCTTTTACATCCATTAAAATTTTTGGTTCTTATTTCTTGACTATTAATAGAAACTTTGGAATATTCATTTTCAGACTTTATATATATGTTGTCATTTACTTTTGGTAACACCTAATAATATAAAATCTAGGAAAGTAGTTATAATTTCAAAAGAAAATTGAATAAATAAGAAATATCTAATATAAAAAATGATGACATATAAATATTAACCTGAATAGTAAAATTATCCATAATTAATATATCACTAAGGGTAATTTCACCTAATACTAAACCTTTATCATGCAAATCTCTAGATAATTGCAATAATTGATATATTAAAAACAATGGTTTTCCATGACTCATATTTAAAGCAGCAGGACTGTACATTACACATCTTTAACAATAATAAATAATAGAGTTATTTAATATATAAGAAATTATAATTGAAATACGTATGTATAATATATATGTATATATACGTATAATATATACTCACTCACGTAAAGAATATTGTGCTGTTTGTTCATGCAATGTTAAAAAAGCAGATGTTGTTTCAATAGCAAACAATATTGGAAGGAGATTACAATGTACTTCAGTTGATATACCAGGCAATACAGATATCACTAACCCATTTTGTATTTGTATCAGAGTGCAACCATACATTTTCTGTAATACTTCTTGCATAATCCAAATATCACTTACATTAGCAATTATATTGTATTGTTCTTTATGTTCTACACAATTCCATGGACCTATATAAAATATAAAAAAAAATTAATCTATTTTTTTATTAAATAAATTAATAAATAATTAAAAATTTTTATATATTGTATAAATATTAAATTAACTTAAAGATACATACTGTAATATTTTTTATAACATTCTTTCCATAAATTTCGATAATTAGTTTCTGCAACATAATGCATCAATTGTGAATATGTTAAATCTGTATGAGAATTTCCATTTATATTCCTTCCTCTTGGAAGTGGAATAGCATACTTATGTTGTTTTTCATAAATCTAGAAATTATTATTATTAACAATTATTATTTATAAATAGAATAAAAGCATTAAAAATATTATTCTATGATAATATGATATGATATGATATATTTATGATAATGATTCTGTAATACAACTATAATAATTAATTAATAATTAATAACATAATATTATAATAATAAATAATAATATCTTGTTTTATTTTATGTTCTATTATATTTATTATGATTTGACATATATTAATATACAAAATTATATGAATAATTTTGTATATTATGAGTAATTTATTTTTAAAGTTATAATTGTATAATGTTTTCAAAAAAAAATTATAATTCAATCAATAATTAAAAAGTATATTTGAAACAAATTAAAAAAATAAGTGTTTTTAATTTATTTTTTTACAATTTATTCAATAAGTTAATAAGTAAATATATCATTTTTGCAATTACTCAATATACACAGATTCATAATTAATTTAATGAATAAATAATAAAAGGATTTTTTTTACTATTGTATTATTATTGCATATTATAATTTCAGAATGCAATAGTTAAATTTTTATACATATATTATTCGAATACAAAATATTCTTAGATATAATTAAGTTTTTTATTTTTTTATGATATATAATGTTTCCAATCTTTGTAATCTTTTTTAATATTTAGTATTTAATATTTTTAATTTATGATAATAATAATATAGTTATATTCATTGAAAACTTGAATTTTTAATTCTTTACTTAAAAATTATTAATTGAAATACATATTTTATTTTGAAATTCATCTTGTATTCTACTAATATAAGTAATTATAATATAATATTGAATTTAAAAAATTAAGATTTTGTTAATTTTTCCTCCATAAATTTTTTTGTAAAAAAATAAATATTTTCATTGTGTATGGTAACCTAAAATTATTTAATTTTCAAAATATTTTAAAAAATATATAATATAATATAATTTATATACATATATATATATAAAATTATAAAAAGTTTTTTTGAAATAATAAAAATTAACATACTTTAACATATACTCTTATCCAATCTGGACCCAAATCTTCAAGCACAGGATAAGCTGCAATTTCATCTGCACTTAATCGTTCATGATAAATGAATGAAATTGGGCCTGTATTAAGTAAATTATTCAGCCAATTTTTGTGAATAGTTAAACAAATTCTACCATCTATTACTTTTATATATTTTGGCGGCACAAGCAACTCTTTCGTTATTACATCCATTTTATATCTTTATAGTTTATATCTATAAAAGTAAATTCAAAATATATATTTTTTGTATATATTTAAATAAAAAACACTATTATATATCCTTAATTTATATTCTTAACCATTAATGATATAATTTCATATCATATTTATAATATAATAGAAAAGATAGCGTAACAAGTATTTATTATGTATGTTTACTTAGTCATTTAATGCCATACACAGCTGATATATAGTAAATGAACAGCTGATTTTAGATGCCATATTTAAATATAATTGTATAATATATAGCAAATAAAATATATTTGAAAACAAATTCTTCATATAATAATTATATCATAAATTTTAAAAATATATTTCATATATTTTATTTATTTATTTTCCTTTAATATTTAATCTAAATTTTTTATGTACAGTTATATATAATATATATATGTGCAGGATTTATATGGGTAATGATTTTGTTTTCTGCCATTACTATCTTATTTGTCATACGAATAAAAACATTTTTATTTTATTCTTATAAATTCTTTTCTTTTATTAATAATTTTTTTATATAATATCGGATACTTTCATAAAATGATATTTCAATTTATTGAAAGAGTAGGAAAAAATAATAGACAATGGGGACCGAAGAAAAAATGGAGACAAAGAAAATAAAATGCAGGTATTTAGAATATTGTATTGAAAATATTTGTTGTCTTTTTCTTTCTATTTCTAAATTTCACTATCATTTTTTAATATCCAAATTTTTTTTCGTTTTGTATATATATCGCAACTTGTATATCTATATATTTCTTTTTTTGATTTGAACATAAATTTTCTATAATCATTTTTTTATATATAAACAACAAAAAAATATTATATAATAATCATAAGATAATATATCAATAATTTTGAATTTTGAATGAAATATCGATTAATTTCAATCGATGTTCAAGATGTTTATTACGAAGTTAGGTTAAATTATTTATTTTACTATTTTATTTTTATTTTATTTTATTTTATTTATTTTATTTTATTTATATTTATTTTTATTTTATTTGCATACAGTGAAAAAGATAAAAATTATTCTGAAATATAAACAATTTCACAAAACTAAATTATTTTATTATGAATCATTTAATAATATTTGTTATATATTTTTGTTTTTGCGAATTCTATATCTTCGTCATGAAGCTTTTATAAAAAAAAACTTATTTATAAAAGAGTCATATATTGATTATCGATTAAACTGTACAGTATTAATACGGGTCGTTGTTTTTCTTTTCTTACTTCTTGCATTTTTTCACATATCTCCTTTATATATTTCTTATGTCTTGGATGTCTAAAATAAAACAAAAAAATTTTTATCAGCAAAAAGTTAAAAATTAAATTTAAACAGGAATTAAAAATTATTTTATCTTTATATTATAAAGTCAATTCAAAAAATCTTTTTTACACATATATAATATTTTTTTTTTTTCTATATAGAAAAATATTTATTTTCCTTATAGTTATAAAAATAAATTTTAAACATCAATTCATTCAATAATATTTTATTAACATTGATATATTGAGATCTATATTTGTTATTTGATACAACAGTATTTGATACAACTAGTCATTGGATAAAGAAGTTGTTATCTGCGAGCAAAAAATTATTAAAATTGGTGCAAATCATGTTGATATTATGCATTAACTGAACTATTATAAAATTATATAATAATTATATATAATTAATATGAATATATCAATGTGATTCATAATTCATATTGGTATTGTACTATTAAATAGATAACTATAATTTTTTTTTATTATATATATTATTTAATCATTCAAAGTGTAAATTAAATATAGTGAAATTATTATATATATCATTCAAATACAGTAAAATTATATCTTATTTTTTTGTTTCTTTTTAAATTTTAAATATAATCTTATAAAAATAAAAATAAAAATGAATATAGTAAAAATAAAAACTTACTTGTCTATAATTACTTGTATACTTTTTAAAAAATTTTGATCTTCTTCATCAATCTCTAAGAAACTTATTATTATTCTTACAACACTCATTTCTAAAAATACTGCAAATATTTCAATAGGAATTTTATGTGAAATTCTCTGAAAATATGTAGACATCTGTGCAATCATAGAATTTTTTAAACTTCTTCTTGAACTACCAGAAAGTTTATCTCTTTCTGATAAAATAAAATTAATATTAATATTAACTGGATTGTTATTACTTAAAAAATTATCACTTGTCGCAGTTTTGCTTTCAGATCTATTTAAGATGGGTACAGAATTATCTAATCTTTGAAAAAACTCTCCAATTTCTTGATTGCTCATTTTTTTTTCTTGAAATCTATCACGCTCCCAACTTTGGATTCTCACACTTCCTTTTTCTCCACTTTTTAAAAAAATAACATGATTGATAGAATTTTCTCGACAATATTCAAGAATTTCTTCAAGGGAAATTAAATCTAAAATTGTAACTTTAAGTCCAAGATTCCATAATTCTTTTAAAAGATTAATCATCTCTTTTCCGCGATGATGATTATCCATACAAGATATAGCAACGTCGATTCCATATTTACATTCTACAGATTCCGAGGTTTCTGAAACTGCAGAAACTAGTTTTTCTAATGAAATACTAATTCCGGCGCCATATTGTTTAATTTCTTTACTAGCCATTCCAGTACGTTCAAGAATTTTTTTAAAAGAAGAGAGCATTTTATCATAACGACCTCCTGCTGCTATTACTTCCTCTCCACCTTTTTTTTTACGCCATTTAACTTCGCATGTAATTTGATAAATTATACCGCTATGTTGATTTACATTATGTACTAGAAGAGGTACTACCACTATAGGCCACTATAAAATTCAAATTTTATTATATTTTTATAAACTAAAAATTATATAATATATATATAATGTATATATATATATATATAATATATATATAATATAAAAAATTCCTTAATCATCAAAATTATTTTTCTAATTGAAATTTTTCAATTTTTTTGTAATAAAGATAGTATCTTACCTTTATACCCAATGTTTCAATATTTTCCATAACTATCTCAATTTCTTTCAATCCTTCTCTAGCAAAAACAGCAGCATCTCCTTTTCTTCGTGTAATCGTTTTTAAAACACTATGAATTTTAGCAACAGAGCTTTCAGTTTCAAATAAATTGAATAATGTTTCCATAGCTTGATCAGTCAAACATAAACTTATTAAATGGGTCTGTATTTGAAATCTTGTAAATTTTCCATCACGTGCATCTCGAAGAATCGAATAAATATCTTGATATTTTTCTTTATCAACTCCGCAATACATTAACACAGC
This sequence comes from Apis dorsata, assembly GCF_000469605.1. NCBI lineage: Eukaryota > Metazoa > Arthropoda > Insecta > Hymenoptera > Apidae > Apis > Apis dorsata. The sequence continues at coordinate 36,735 of NW_006263873.1, read as the reverse complement.
TTGTAATAAAGAGGTATGATTCAAGCGAATAGTAAAATTCCGTTCTTGTAACGAAGGTAATTCATTAATGATTTCCCAGACAATGTATATTAATTCAGCTTCCATTAAAAAATTATCAGGAATAGGATTTATTATATCAAATGCACACTCATAAAGTTCTCTTGGATGAAAGCCCAAAACCTAAAAAAATAAAATTATATAAGAAAAAAAAATATAAAAAAGATATATAAGATATTAAAAACTTTTATTCATATCATATACTTAATATATTTAAATATTTAAAAATTTATTTTTCAATTATTTTTAAGATATAAATAAAAAAAATATTTTTGTACATTGATTTTTGAAACATTAAGTAATAATATAAAATAATAATACCTTTTTATCTCTAAAGACTCTTTCTATAGCATATCTTCTAATATGCGGTACATTGTTCCATACAATATATCTTGCAAATACGGCACGTAAATCATGAGGGATACAAACGATGTTTCCATTGCGAGTCATTAATTTGACACTAGAAGGTGAAAAACTACAGAACTGGTGAGATTTTGGTATTAATAGAGGAGTCCCTAAATAAACACCGCCATGTCTTTGAAAAACTTCGATTACTTTGGACTTTACTCCTTCTTGATACTTTCTCCAAGTAATAAAGTTGATATGTCCTCTACTAGGTAAATTCATATCATAAGTGATATCGTCTGCTGGACTAACTTCCTGCATGAAACAGCATGAAATCAAATATTTATATGCTTTGCTTTGATTATTCGAAAGAGTGCGACGAATCATCTCTTGTAGTTCCGTTTCTTCAAGTCGTGCAGGAGGTAAATATTCTGAAGAAAGAAGTTCTTGAGCCGTGGGTCGTTGACTAGGATCGTGATTTAATAACCAGCTATAACGATAAAGTTAATGCATATTAACTTAATCGTAATATTAAGTATAATATTTAATTTATATTTTATTTATATAGATATTAATTATCATGTTATAAAAAAAAATTAAATATAATTAATTATGGAATAAGATACTATTAATAAATTTTAATTTTTAACATAAAATTAATAATAAATTTTTATTATACCGTAAAATATGAATTTGTCGTGACATATCAGCTTGTTGCATTTCCGAGGGAAATATAATTTCTTTCGATCGTAAATTAAGTAAAATCTTAATTCGTTCCATTCCTGTAGTTAAAGATTTGTAACACATTTCAAATAATATTACTCCAAGACTATAAATGTCCACTTTTTGATTGTAAATAGCTTTCGCTGCTTTCGTTGTAAGTTCTGGAGCTACATAAAGTGCCGTACCAACTTGTCCTGTCAAAGATCCAACTTCTTCTGTACCAAAACTAATACCTAAAATATATATAATATTATACGTGAAAATTTGAAAAGATAATAACAGATATAATTTTTATTCATGATATTTTATTCACGATGATGATATTTCATTTTTGCGTTTGTTTTAATTTTTTTAATCAACTTTTAAATTTTCTATTTATTTTGTCCGAATATCTCATATAATAAAAAAATTTTGTATAAAACTTATTCAAATTCGGTGAATTTTCGAAAACTTATTTAAATTCTTTAAACACTTTCGAAATTAATTTTTTAAATTTCCGATTATATCTTTATTTGAGATCATAATATTATTTCAATGTTAATAAATAAATTCTAAAAACTTAAAATTTTTTTGAGCATTTACCTTTTTCTAAACCTTGAAATTCTTTGTCAGTTTCCATTGTGTGTACAAAAGATGAAAGTATATTTGTTGTAGCTAGACCAAAATCTCCAATCTTTACATGATCGTTACTATCCAAAAATATATTTACTGGTTTCAGATCTCTATGTATCATCCCTTGTTGATGAATATGTGCCAGACCTTCAACAATTTCTCGAAACAATCTCCATACTCTTTCTCGATCTTCATAAAGTCCCCCATCAATTGCTGTTCGTAAAGTACTCTTTTCACAAAATTCCATTTGAATGTACATAAATTGAATTTCTCTAACCATTTCTTTTGATTCATCTATATTTCCGTTTTCGTTGTTGTTTATATTTGACGCAGATGTTTGGTAATTTGTATCTTTTTCGAATTCTATGCTATCAGAAGAATCCATTCTTAAAAGATTTTGCATTCTGAAAAATTTATAAAAAAATGTAAAAATTTAATAAAATTTATATAATATATAAAATAATAAAAATTTATCATTATTAAATCATTTATTAAATATTATATCTAAAAAATTTTAGTTTTAAAAATTATAAAATTTTGCAATATTATTTTAAACTGTATTATCATAATTTTTTATTTTTATGTTATAATAGATTTATTGCAAAGCTATTCATGAAATTTACTTATTTATTCAAATATTTATCAACGAAATAAATAAAATTAAATTAAAAATATTTACATTTTTCTTCAAAGATTAAATATAATTTTAATATTCGACAATAATTTCGACAATAGCTATTTTTTTTATTGCAAAAATATTATACAATCTATAAATCACCACTTTAAAAATTAATCTCTTACAAAAACGCACAATCTTCATCACTGTCAGTGTCACTCGAAGCATCACTATTATCTTCATCGCTATCAGCTGGAAGTGTTGTATTTGTTCGAGATTTATATGAAACATTCCATTCAACTTCGTGTAGTGGTGGTGCCAATTTTTCGATATCATCCATTCCCAAATGCTAAAAATTGAATGAAAAGAATTAAAACAGAAGTTATATATGAACTTTTAATATTTAACTTTAATATTCGACATATTTAAAATTAATTTTTTATTCAAATAATAATTTTTTTTATAATATGTAATATATTAATTTTTTTTATTTCTTATAACACATAAAAACAATGAAATTCTTGTGAATTCTTATCAAATTTTTTAACAATTATAATAAAGTAAAAAAATAATTTTAAATTATTAATTAAATTGATTAAAAAATTAAATGAATTAAAAAATTCTTCATGAAATTAAATAAAATTTAAATATTGTGATATTATCACTTATCAATGAAACGAATATTTAAATTCAAAATAAGAAATTTATATTCATACATAAAATTTATATTTAAACAATCAAAAAATTAATTCACTAATTAATAAATTAATATAAATATCTATAATAATTACATTAAGCGGATCTGAATTCTTTTTTTCGGAAAATGTTATGGATAATCGTTCTTCTACCGCATCAGTTATTATAGCACTTTCTATCCATGAATTATAATATCGTACTACATTCTCATGATTCATCCGTGACAACAATTTCACTTCTCTAGTAATTTTTTTATTAAGTTGTTTATTTTTTGGATTTAATTCTATTCTTTTAATAGCGTAAATTCCACCATCTAATTTATTCTTCACTTTAAGAACATCGCCGAAAGCACCCCTACCAAGCCATTCAAGAATTTCAAACTCATTTGTAATTCTTGAATGACTACCTAACGGAGGTACATATTGTCGAATATCTGTATCAGGTTCTTCCGGTTCATGAATCTCCTGTTCATCTTTTCGTGATATTTTTGGAGGTGATAATGCATGGGCTAAAGGTGTTTTTATAAATGAATGTTGTAATAGTTGTTCGGCGGACCAACGTTTTCTTTCATCATTGATAAGGCACTTTAATAAAAAATCTTGTAGATCAGGCTGAAACATTTGGAAAATTATAGTATCTTATGATACAAATTTTTTTTAAAAGAAGAAAATATGTAAAATGCAATTTATTATACAAAATGCGCCTCGAATAATATTTTTTATTTCAAAATAATTCAACATTCTTATTTTCATTGCATTAGCAATTACGATTTATTAATGAAAACAGAAATTGGAGGAATTAATTTGGAACAGAGAATGAAATGAATATATGAAATTTATATATCTATTATTTTTATTTAAAATCATATGATTTTTTAATCATTTGATCATTTTTTAACATCATGATTCAATATAATGATATTAAAAAAAAAAAAAAAAAAATTCAATCTTTGTCTAATCTTACGTGTTTTAATTAATAATAAAATTGAAAAATCGTAGATTTAGAATTACATTACAATTGATTTATAATTAATTATATAAATAACTATTTATTACATTAATATTATCACATTTTATGAAAATTGAAATGAAGAAATAAAGAAAATTTTTAGTAGTAAATAATTTGTTATTTAAGATTTTATTAAAAAATTATTATATATTATTCTTAGATTTTTTTTATTAAAATTCATTTAATTTTATTAAAATTTAATAAACATTAAAGTGAAGTTGATTATGCATTCGAAATACGAAATATTTTTTCATTAGACATAATTTTTTTATTTTTCACTTTTCGAATCTTTAATTCATTTACCTTTTTTATTTATATTAACATCATTTATTAATATTAATATCGTTTGAAATGCTCATATATGTTAAAAATATAATTTTAAAAATATATCTATATATTTAAAATATATATGCAAATATATATAAATATTAAATAAAAATATATGTAAAAAATATATATATTATAAAATAATACCTGTATAATTGTCGTTGGATCAATTTTATCTCCAGAAACTATGATTCCATTTAATAAAGAAAACATAAGAATACCAAAACGATAAATATCTGCTTTTTTCCCACCTCTGCCTTGTATACTTGGAAAATCTGGCTCAGATTTAACTAATGCACATGTTTGATAAATATCAGATAATCTTTTATTCAAAGAATAATCTGACAATCTAACCATTCCTGTGCTATCAATATAGATACTGGTATCACGTAGATCCTTATGGACAACATTATTTTCGTGAAGATATCTTAACGCAGAGAGGATTCCAGTTGCTAGATATCGTAGAAAATCGATGTTTACCGGGATGTTTTCCAATAAGAAAAAAGAACAACTGCTACCTATCTGAAATTCGGTAAACAATTAATTTATTTAATTCTCATTATTGATGCAATTTTAAATGTATAAGATAAATTGTAGATACATTAAATGCATAAAATAATAAATTACGAATTAATTAGTAAAACTTATATATCACAGAAAAATATATATTTTTTTATATACATATAATTAATAATTTTACTTTTTATCCTATATTTATACAATATTTATACTTGCTAATACGTTGATTGTGGTTACTTTTAAAGAAATTATTATTGCATAAATATGAATTTTTCGTCTAAATCACAATTATACATGTATTTATCATTGCTTTTTACCACGAACTCTTGAAGAACATAGATAAGTACATCATCTTCTTCTTGCAAATACTTCATATTTAAATAATGTACAAGATTTGGATGATGTAATTTATGTAGATGATTTACTTCTTGCTCTAAACTTCCTACTTGTTTCATAATATGTTGAATATTATTTTCATCAATTTTGTTATTCATTTTCAATATCCATTCACTAATCGCAAATAATTCTCCAGTTGTCATATCAACACCTGCATAAACAATTGATCCTTTAGTACTATGACCCATACATTTTGCTCTGTACACTTGACGTTCACCTATAGGAATGATTACAAAAAAATGAATGAAAATTGTAATTTCTTCTTTTTTATATTTATAATTATAATGATTAATTTATAAAATAAAAATAATATTGAATATATTAAAAAATTTATAATTCCTTGGACACTTAAAAACTTTAATATATTTTTCTATTATATAAGTTTTTATTCTAATTATATAAACTAATTATATAAAACGTTTTAATTATAACACGTATATTTATATAAAATGTTTTCAAATAAGTCAAGTTTGAAAATTTTTCAAACATAAGTGAAATCGATTATTATAATTCTTTGATTTGAATATAAATAAATTATCCTAAGATATTTTACATAAATAAAAATAAGTAAAAAATTGATAATTGATTAGTAATAATTTTAAACACATTTCTAATTCTAAACGCAAAAATAGAGAAAACATAAAAAATAGAGAAAAATCACATCACATTTTATCTAAAAAAGACAAATGATTATGTACATTATTACGAAATTTTTATATTTTTACTATTTTCTTTTATTTTTTGAATATTAATAAAAATAAAAATTTAAATAAAAATAAATTTTAATAAATATGATCAATCATATACCTTTATTATGATCGAAATGCAGTAATTTCGTTCCTCTATGTTCGCAAAGGAAACCATCGGAACTTTCAGAACTACTAGCACATCTTCTTCGAGAATAAATCCGTGATCTTTCTTGAGGAGATGACGGTATTGATTGAGAGAGATTATTCGATCGTTCATTACATAAACGAATAGATTCTTTTCTGTTACGAAGTTCAGCTTTTAAAGCTTCTTGTCTTTTTTGAATTTCATCTTGTAATACCTGAAATTTTTTATTTATACAATGAAATATTCATAATTAAATGGATATTACATATATATATATATTTAAAATATCTAACAGCGATTTGATTAGCACAAAAAAAAAAATACAGCATAAATAATACAAATTTTTACTATAATTATAATCGACAATTTTTAATTATTTATTGAAAGTATATTCGATTAAATAAATATCATAAAAAAATCTGAGTATCAATGATCAAATATAATTATAAATATAAATAATTTACAATATTTTAAGGATGTTTAATCTGCCAGTTTTATTGCCAGTTATATTATTATTTTTTTAATTTGAATTATCGAATTTTTTAGTTTCTTTTTACTATAAAAGTACAGTAACCAATGAAATTATGTATCGTAACAAAAATATTTTATTACAAAATTAAATTGCAATACTAAAGATATATACATTAAGAATTGCAGAGACTCTGGAATTACTCGTAGGATAATATTTAAAAGAAAATTTGAAAGAAGAAATGAAGAAAAAAAAATTTTTTTTTCATTTCTTTTATGAATTGATATTTGTTTTAATTTAAAAAAAAAATGACTTTGCATGAGAAAATAAATTAAGGATATAATTATAATAAAAAATTCATTATATCAAAAAATTCATTAATCAATTTGATTTTATTTTTGATAAAAATAATTATCATTTATTTAATATATATATAAATTGTATTTTCTAATTTTAGTTGCATATTATCATTATGATGCATTAGATATGATTTTTTAGTAGATTGATGTATATCATATTATTATCAATTTAAAGATATCAATAAAATAATAATAAATCGAAATATCATTAAAAATAACACAACGTATAATTATTTATTTAGTAAAAAAATTATATATCTTATGTCGAACAAATGTCTTTTAACATCTATTTCTTTGTCTCTTTCTATTGTGTAATGATTAAAATTAATATTTATGATCATACAATAGAAATAGAAATTTTGTTTAGAAAAAAAAAAAAAAAATTGCGAAAGGATAAAAACAATTAGAAAATTGATATTTAATTAATATTATTATCTTTTATCAATTATAATATATATTTTTTATTCTTTATTTTTTCATCTTATTTTCGATCAAAAAATCATAAATTTTTCAATAAATATATGTATCTATTCATATTGATTTATTTTTTGATACATATTGTATATGTAAGCACGAAATATGTATCTTCTATTAAATTTTTCAAAATTTTCATTGTACAAATGAATTATACACTCGTTACAATATTATAATATAGAATCTTTTTTCCAATAAGAGGATTTTTTGTGAAATTTAACATAATCTCAAACAATCTTTTTTAATTAAAGAAATCTTCTTGATTAAGAAGATTGAGGAATATAAGGAAAATAAGTTTACAATATCGGAAATGATTATTTTCTAGCTTTTTTAATAATGTACTGAGATATAACTGAGAAATAATTAATCATTTAAAAAAGTACTTACCATTTCTTTTCTTTATACAATTACTACTAAAATCTTCAATCAATCCTTTTTCAATCAGAATAATCTTGAATTTCTTTAAGTATTCGTAATAAATTTTTAATTTTTATATCGACTTAACTTGTAACGTATGCATGATGACTCGCTTTCGAACTATAAAAATTATTCCTCTTCATCGATTCAGCAACGATTTCGATTCATTTATCGTTATCTTTCATCATTTTATTCTTAATTTTTTCAAATAGCATTTCCAAATTTTCATTTTTCATTTTCAAACACAATCTATCGTATATTTCTTCCAATTGTTTCTTCGATTCTTCGCATAAAATGTAACATACATATATAATATTGTATATATCAAAAATATAATATACAAATTTTGAATTTTTTCTTTCATACATATATTTTTTTTCTTTCACAATTTTATATCCAAAGAAACGTTTCCGTTATATTTATTGAAAAATAAGTATCACATAATATATATAGTTTCTAAATTTCTTTCAACAAATCAATACAATTATTCGTAAATATATTCATAATATATTCGTAAACGGTATTTTGAAAATTGAAAAAAATGAAAAATTTTCTTTATTAGTATACAATAATAAAAAGATATCTTTTTCCTTATTGTTTTCTATTTTGTCGATTGCAAAATAATTATGGTATTCTTAGGAAGAAATATAATGTTGACATCGTTATTCAATTTATTCAATATTAGAAAATGAGAATTGTTTTTATTATATAGAAAGATTTGTCTATAAGCATTATATTATTTTCTAGCTGATATATTTTTATCAGTTTTTATCAATTTGAAATAATTTTTCAAATATATTTTGAACTTTGAAAGTTTCTTTGCTTTGTGCTTTGTATAGATATAACGGACAATCTGTTATGTTTTATGTATTTTTTTTTTGGTTTTTCACAACAATTCTACGAAGAAAAAGAAAGATAGTTTGTGAATTTTATCGACAAAGTTCAACAATTAATCGATCTTTTTTTCATTTTATTTTCATATATTTTTTTTCTTTTATCATGCGAATTCGATTCGAAAAAATATCTCAAGTTTATCTTATTTATCTTGCAAATATCCAAATCTTTTTTTTTCAAGCGTTTTTTGCGAAAAGTTCTTGGAAAATTTTTCGTACGAATTTATAGAATTATTATATCTATGGATAAAACTTAATTATAATCGGATGGTATAACGTTTCTTGAATCTTCCATCTTGAATATTCATCCATTATTAGCTAAAAAACATCGAAGATTCTCCTTTTTTTTTCTTCGATATTAAATGATCAATGATATAAGATCATCAATGTCTTTTACACTTTATTCTAGAAATCATGTATATGTAAAATATTTAAAAAAAAGTAAAAAAAATCACGCACCTAATTCAGAAAATTTGAAGAAAATTAAAATTAATAAAATGTATATTATTATTATTATTTATATAGCAATGAAATCTAGAACATATTTAATTTACTATTTACAAATATTTATATAATAATATTTTAATAGAAAGACGATCATTCAAAATATTCTTGATTCTATTATAATAGATAAAAGAGACGAGAATATGTTTTATGTTTCAAACGTTTCGTGAAAAAAAAAAGTATCGTGAATGAAAGAACTGTTAGAATTTTATCTTCTAAGATTATATTTATTTTTTATAAAATTGGCAGGTCAAACATCCTTGATGAATATAATAATTTATTTATAATAATTTATAATAATTTAATATATTTATTGGATAATATCGATAAATTATGTTCAAAATATATTCGATAGGATATTTTGAGCAAATTTTTCTTATTCAAAGATAGTATAAGTAATACATAAATAAATACATATGTATGTTACAATAAATAATCAATAATCGGATTAATTTTCGTGTTATACACAAAAGTATCATTAACACCGGTATATATTATTATATGTTTTAACATGTTTTAATATTTTTTATGTAATTCATTTAAACTCTAGTACATCCTCCATATCAAATGGTCGAAAGATAGCATTCTATGTTCTAGATCATCTTTTATCAAATTCGTTATTGATTTTTTCCTATAAACGTTCTACATTTAATATTTCGAATATGCAAATAATACGTAATACATTATTACTTAATTTGACGCGACAAGTTATTTATTTCCATGTAGCTAAAATGTTTGAATGCAAGCATCTAACGCATTCTCTTACAAATAAGCGATTCTATATGTATGTGTATATATATATGTCTTTAATAGAGAAAAGATATATGCGATAAAAAGTTGATTATTGTTGTTTACATTGTACCAAAATTTTAATGCAAATCCAATCATTCGAGCATTTGAATCGACGAGCAATACGTAGTGTGAAAAATATTTTTGCATATAACTCGATATAC
>NW_006263873.1:19233-26285 GCF_000469605.1 Apis dorsata | reverse complement strand
ATATATATATACATATATGTATATATTTTCTACTTTTTTCATAATCTTATTTAACGTAGACACTGATATACATGTATCTAACCTGTCTTTCTTTATCCTCTTTTAATTGTCTTTCCAACATTTCATATTCAATTTTTTCTTGACGTCGTGAAACCATCTCTTCGTAAAAGCTACTATACCTTGGTTTATTGTTCTCGTGCAAATATTTTTGAACATGTTGCGCTAATTCAAAGATCATTACTTCTCCCTGTAATCGTTTTGTTAATTCCACTAATTCAGTATATAATACTGCAACTTGTTGATGAGATAAACCTCTGCTATTTTTTAACTCTATATTTGGCGTTCTGCAAATCATTTAATAAAAATGTTTTTATAAAGATTATATACGTATAACTTTTAAAAACTTTTTTATTAAACTGTATAGATTATTACATCTAAACTGTATAGATAATACATCTATATTTATGATTAAATTGTATTAAAATCTGAATTATTTATGTTCATATTATCATTTTTTATGCGATCGTACTTTCTAGATTTTCGTATCATATAATTATCAAATATATATTGAATTTTAATTAGTCTTCGATTATTTAAATATTCGAAATAATTGTTTGGAATAAGAGATTTCTTATCGGTTTCGATGATTTTTGAATATATAAAATCAACGTTCTAACAATCAACATTCTGAACTTTTTTCTTTTGCGGATCCGAAATAATCTATAGAATACATAAGAATTCGGCACTGAATTTTAAACTATCATAAATTAAACTATCATAATCCATGAGAAAATAAATTTTTGATTAGTTTATTCGTTATATATTTAATAGTCTATTCTCGCCATATATTAAACAGAGGATGATAAATGATCATATGCTTATGCACACGTAGCTACGAACGTATAAAAGAAGTTCTATTTAAATAATAACGATCTTTTTTTTCAAATATCGATATTTGCAATTGGTAATGAATCAATCTGTTGATCGATCGATTGAATCTTTTCTTCCGATAATGTTCTCTTCTTGTCTTTTACAAATCGATCCACGATTGTCGATCATCTTTTTCATAGCTTTTCGATATCATCTTTCATTCTTCATATGTAAATATCATGCGATTCGTCTTCGTATCATCAAATTTTTTTCATACACGCATAAAAAGTTGTTCAAAATATTGATCTACATCAATCTTCCAAAAATCATCGAAATCGACAAGGAATTCCTTATTCCTTGTTAATATCTTAAAATATTATTAATATTATATCTTAAAATAAAATACCAAAGAAATCGATTCTTTATATATAAATATTAATTATTGATTATTATCGATCAACTATGCGTAATATTTAAGAAAATTCGATAAATAATTATGTATGAATATCGGTAAATGAAACGATTGATCGCAATCTGATTGTCAATCTGATAATTAGGAAATATTCAATAATTACAAACAATCGAGATAATTTTTATTCGCTGTTGTACAAACAATTAGAAAAACAAATCATGCAACTATAACACGATTCGTTGATACATCTATTTACGAATTTTGGTCAGAAAGAATGATGGAGAAAGAATATTGTTATTACGGTAAATACTCAATTATAGCAATAGTAGCTATAAATACGTTGAAAACAGCCAAACATTCGATAATATTATCCTAATATGACATATTTGACTTACTCAGTCCAATCTGAGGTATCAATTTTAAGTAGATATTTAAAAGTATATCATTTTCGATATAAAACTTTGCTTTTTTTCATTAAATTTCAAATCATAAAGTAAACATAATTACAAATTATAAAGATGAGATCAAGTCCGTAGAAAAATAAAATTGGAAAATGACCGTTTAATTTACACGTTAATAAGGACTCATATTGTATTTACATAACTTACATTACATAAATTTTATATATATTATACAGTATAATAAAACGACATATATAATTGATAATTTGTACAATACGCGTATAAATATATCGATTAAACAAAATTATATAAATATTTTAATTTTTATAGAAATACTATGTTTATTCTACGTGTAATTTACATTTTCATAATTTATTTACTAAATTTAAAAAATATTATTTATTATTTTAAAAATAAATTTACTATTATAAAAAAAAAATGATTATTTGTCTACATATATATAAGTTCATCCGCAAAAAAATTAATAATGTCAAGTTATATTCATATCTATATCATACAACTTTTATATGAAATCTACATATATATATACATATATATTATTTTCATGAAAATTTAAAATAAGGATAAACAAAAGTAGATATCTATTTGAAAATTGTTACATTGTCATCAGTCACGGTCTCGAGAGTCTTGTGTAAGTAGATATGTTGCGTTTGAGAGTCACTGTCCGAGAGTCACTGTCCGAGAGCCTGTCGATCAATTCTCTGAGAGCTGTTTTATACGAACCAGTTGCGCACTATTCTGAAAGTAGCTATCGCGAGAGAAAGAGAAAAATGTTGTCACCGCGGAAAGAATGGAATAAAAATGATACATTTAAATTAATTGCATTATATGAACATCAGCCAATATTATGGGATAAAAAACATATGGATTATAGAAATCGTGAAAAAAAAAATAAAATATTAAGTGAAATTGGATTACATTTTGAATGTTCAATAGAAGAAATTCAGAGGAAGATACATAATTTGAGAAATCAAGTAAGACATAATATAAAGTAAACGAACTCGAAGAAAATTTGAATATTATTTAATTACTCAAATTACAGATGTCACAAGAATTAAAAAAAAAGAAAAAAAGGAAAAAAGGAACCGATGAAATAGAGGACTCAAATTGGATTTATTTTAATGCCCTGAAATTTTTAATTCCACCACTTACGATAAATGTGACACAATCATTACATACGCAGACATCGATGTCTATTGTAAGTAAAAATAGTTTCTTATAATTATGTTTCGTTTATTATGAAAGAGTTTGTATTTTTATTTATTTAAAAATATTAATAAAATCTAAAACAAGATTTCAAATGTTCACATTTCTATAATTTTAAATACATTTATATAATTATAAATAATTTTTTGAGAATTAATAATTATATTTGGTTTTGTCTATAAATAAATAAATTATAAAAAACAAAATTTATTATTAAATATATTATTTACCATATATATTCAATAACGATATTTATCTATTATTTATCTATTATCGATACTTTATTATATTTTTCTAAAAGAACAAACTAACCTATTAGATTTTGTTCATAAATTATATAAATTAAATTATATATATTTATTGCATATATTATTATTAATATTTAATATTAATCATATTTATTTTTGTTATATGTATTATAATTCATATATACATTAATTAAATTTTAAATTATCCAAACTATTCGATTAGATTATACGAAAATTTCAAAACATTTGCCAACGAATTTTCACTTATTTTCAATATTCAAAATTTCAAAACATAAAAAGATTACGTTAAATTATATCCAAATTTTTTTTCAAAAATGAATTTGCCTCAATTTCGATTATTAGGCAATTTCATATAATTCATTTCATTCGTTTCATTATTAAATATATTAATAATAAAAATATTCGTTCCAATCATTATAAATCTATATAATTTCGATAATTATATAGATTCATAATTATTTTTATTTATATATTATTTCTATTCGACGAGTTTTCTAATTATTTGTCTATATTACAAGTTGAAAAAATTCAAAAATTTATCGAAATTAAGATTATTATTATTTCTTAAATTTAAAAATGATATTATATCATAGTATTATAAAATATAACATTATTATAAAATATAAATTACTGTGATAAAATAATAAAATAAAATATGAATTATTATGATAAATAATTATTTTTTATCTATATAATTTATATATATAAAAGAAGAAAGAAAATGTATTTTACGAAGAAAATGTGGAGATGGAAGAAACGACCAGCCCAAGTACAACATCATCGAAAAAAATAAAGCGAGAAATTGATGATAACCAACTCTTTAAAACGACATTAAGTAGCTCGTATCAAGAAGTGGATGAATATGATAAATTTGGTCAATATGTAGCCTTAGAATTAAAAACCTTAAAATCTGATTTTAATAAAGCAAGATTAAAAAGTGAAATAAGAAAAATAATAGTTCAGATCGCGGATGAAGATTTGTACGATAGTATAAATCCATTGTCATCTTCTATGTCAATGCCGTCTCCTTAATTAGCACGCAATTTTATAAAGAAATTTATATATACATCAATATATAATTTAATAATGAAAAGTATATTTTTTCTTAGACAATAATACAATTTAGATTAACTATTTTATTTTCTTTTGTTTTTCTTTTTCAAATATATCGTTATTATCTCAGATCTTGTATTCGTAATAAATACGTTATTATTTTTGTATAAAATTGTATAAAATATAATATATAATGAAACTTACAATGTTTAATAATCTAATTAATAATTATTTGCACGTCCATCGCACAAAATAATGGAAACAATTGATCGTTTTTCAGTATTTAATCGATATCCTATATATCCGTATACGACGTATCAGTAATAACAGAACGTTTTTTTTGTTTTGCTCACGAGACTCGTTGACCTTGAATTCTCTTAATTAATTAATGTCCGTAATAATTTTATAACTAATAAGAATTATAAAAATAAGAATTAAGTTTTTATATATACACAATCAATATTTCATTTTTTTTTACTTTTCTCTTTTTTCAAAAGAAAAATCATGTACTACATCAAAAATTGAACACAGATGATTTACAGTTTTGAAAAATTCTGTTTGATAATAAATTTTTGACAAGTTTTTTTAATACGTGTATCCGAGAATAAAAATTCTTGCAATTGTTCTTAATTAGATATACACACTTATATATCGAATATATCAAACGAAGATATAGACCTTAAGATTTAAGGTCCTTTTGATGTTAACATCAAACGTTCATGCAATGTAATGCAATAAATATTATGGAAAAAACGGTAAGTATTTATTTAACAATTACATTTTTTAAAAATATATAAACGAAATTATATATTTTATAGATTTATGTATTACAAATGTTAAAGAGTATTAAAAAGGAAAAATTTAATATCATTTATTTAAAAAAAAATATATATATTTTTACTTAATATATAATATAATAATAGTCAATGCCAAATCTAATATGTATCTATTCATCATTAGATTTAATTATTATTAGATAATTTCTTTACGTCTTATACTTAACTCAATATTTTTCTTTCTTAATTCAAGATATAAAAATTATATTAATCTTTGAATAAATTTTTGTTCAATAAAAATTATAATAAAATTTAATTTTTAATTTTTTTTTCAAAATTGAAAAAAATATATTGTAATTATATTATTTATTTATAAGGAATATATTATTATTTATAAAGAATTTTTTGGATTTTGGATTTTTATAATAAACAAAATTTAAAATATTTGCATTCAATTTTAAATTATTTACAATTTCACAATGCTAATTATGTATAGAAAAATATTATTCTCAGAATATAATAGAATAAAGATAAAATTCATAAGAATCGAAAGGCAAAAATAGATTTGATTCTTATAAGTAATCTTATACTTGCATATTAAAAAATACTTACCATTTATTCAAATTCTTATTCAATAATACTTTAAACATATTATAATAAAAAATATTATTTAAAAAATTTTTATAACTAAAAATATACTTACTCATCAGGATACTTATTGCTGCACACTACATGTAAATCAATCTGTGCGTATACTTTAGCCGGGCCTGACATGCCTTTCTGAGGCATCAAACTAATCAGTATGTCTAACGGTTGCCATTTTCTTCTATTCTTTTCACGGCGTAAATCACACAATTCATCTCCAAAGATGCTCTGTAAATAAAAAAAAAAATATATATTAATTTATCAAATAATTAGAAATATGTCTACATTATTAAAAAGATTATTATGATTTCATAAAAATATATAAATTATTAAAAATTATATAAATTTATTAAAAATTATTTAAAAAATATAAAAATTATTAAAATTCATATATAATAAATATTTTTACATTTTATTATAGAGTTTTATTCGAATTTATAATACGAATAATTTTAAATAATATACAAGCATATACATATACAAAAACTAAAATAAGATAGAATAAATATTTACATTAATGTATTTATATTAATATTAAAGTTCAAACTCTTGTTAGAAAATTACAAAAATTATTATATTTAAATTTAAAATCTGATGATCTATTTTTAATTCTATTTTTAAATCTGATTTTTAATTCATAATTAAATTTTTTCACATAAATTCTGTTTTTTATAACATTTTATATTTTAATTATACAAACGAATAATATTAAGATCTTATTTTCATTATATTAAGTATACTTATACGCATTACACATAAACATATTTAATGTTTATCATATATTTTTCATTTTTTTCAAGGAAACGAGTTATGAATAAATATATAAAATAAAATGAAAATCATAAGAAATTTAACTTATTAGAAATAAATAATATTTATCTCATCATGATATTAAAAACATGCAATATTAATGTATATAATATTAATGTAAATAGTAAAAAAAAAAGAAAAAAAAAATTAAATGAAAATGAACAATAAAAAAATAATATTATCAATAATAATATAATTTCATTACCTGTAAAGCCTCAATTTCGTTCTCTTGTCGATCTTTAGAAGACTCACAGGACATATTTCTTTTAATACATTATATTTTCATTATTTAATTTTAAATATCGTTTTTCAACAGTCACGAATAATTAAATTTAACTCATTGTTTAGGCCTCTAACCTTTATTATAATACTAACTACTCGTTCTTCGCGTAAAATGTTTCTTTCTATTATTCATTTATTGAAAATTCTTCTGGAAAAAATTGATAAATTTATATATTATTTCGTAACTTATAAAAGTAATATAAATTCTACAATTAATATAAATTCAATAGTTTTGTTTTTCAATTGTATCAATGTTAAGCAAGTACAATAGATAGTTTACACGACAAGGTGGATCTACATATCGAAC
>NW_006263873.1:13526-18985 GCF_000469605.1 Apis dorsata | reverse complement strand
ATATATATATATATATATATATACACATGTCATTATATATATATATACATCACATTTTACACATACAAAACACGTAATTATCGTTGATAACAGAAAATTCAAAGTTTAATTTTTTTTTATATTTTGATTAAAAATCAAATCTATTATTAATTTGATTATTAATTATTAATATTTGCGAATTGAATTTTCATTATTCATAATACTTAATGCATATTATAAATAAGCATTTAATAATATTTAATAATTTTTAAAATTATATAATAAATGACATGTTTATTTATTTATGAATTTTAAATTAATTGGAAGACAAATATTCAGTTAACAGGAAATCAACGCAAAAAAAATTTCATTGTATTAATATTGTTTCATTAGCTAGCGTCAAATTTCAATGTCGAACCTTACCCTCTATTTCACTCACATTCAATGTTTCTTACTCTCATATGCGATGCATTTAAAAAACGAACGAGTCGAAGAGAAATAGCAACCTATAATTCTTAGGATGGTACCTCCCTCGATAATAGGCGCGTAGCAAACCTAAACGTGTGACTAATAAACAAGAAATACAGTAGTGATAACAAAATGGTTCTCGCAGATTTAGGACGTAAAATAACATCTGCACTTCGATCCCTTAGCAATGCAACTGTCATTAATGAAGAAGTAAGTACAATTCTATACAACAACATAACCTAAAATTCATTTGACACAAGTCATTAAAATTCTAACATATGTTGGTTTATTTTATTCGACATATTATATTTTGAATATTTTTTAAACATTTTCACTTTTTCAATATAATAATTCAATAATTTAATAAACTTTAGAAAGTACGATATATATATTTTATCGAGAAGTCAATATAACAATTATAAAGAAATAAATTATTATCAATAGAAATATCGTAACATTTTATATCATTATTTTATTATTAATTTTATCTTATTTTTATTTAGGAAATATTCCCGAAAAAAATATACGATACGTCATTATATATATACGTATGATAAAATTAATTCAAAATTTATTTCGGTCATAATTTTTGTTTATATTTGTATTTGTTCAAAAAGCAATCGGATAAAGATTTAGAAATGTAATCTGATTTAATAATATAAATGAATTGAATTTATTTTCTAAATTTTTTAAATTTTTTAAATTTTTCGATTGTCTTTGGAATTAATATTATTTAAACGAAATAGTAATTATTAAAAAAAAAAAAAAAAACACATTGAGAAATATAATACAAATATTTTTCTCAAATAAGTACATACATATATATATCTATATCGCTTCTAAATATAAAAGTAGATTCTTAAATATACGATTATCAAAAAATTTTAGATTATTAAAAAATTGAAATATATATATAATAAAGAATTCATGATTCCTTTATCATAATTTTTATATAATTTTTTTTAATATATCAGAAATATTATTCAAGGAGATAAGAACGATTAAAAAATTTTCATTATTTATATTCTTGGAAAATTTTTTATTTTTCTTATATATATTAATTTCTATTATAAAATATATTCATAAAAATAGAGATGGTGTTTATATATAAATTTAAAACAATGAAATATTAATCGTTTCAAATTTTTTATTTTTATAATTATACGTATTCAGAATGACAAATAGATAAAATTAAAATTAGCTATTCTATTTACACATGGAACAAATGTTTGAAATAAATTTTAATAATATGAAATAACATAATAATATTTTATTATTACATTAATATCTCTTCTTCTTATATAAATTTTTTTATAGGTTTTAAATTCTATGCTAAAGGAAATATGCGCGGCATTACTTGAAGCAGATGTTAATATCAGGCTTGTCAAAAAATTAAGAGAGAATGTACGTCTTGTAATTGATTTTGATGATATGGCTGGTGGTCTTAACAAAAGGAGAATGATACAGAGCGCTGTATTTAAAGAACTTGTAAAGGTAAAATGAATAATTTATTTATTTTTTGAAAACAAATATTGAAAATAAATATTTTTCCAATTAAGAAATATTAAAAGGAAATACATCTAATATTAATTATATATGTATAATTTAATTAAATCAAATTAATCATCGTAGGATTTCAAAAATAAATTTTGTTAGCTTTTAATTTTATTTGCATATATGTAAACAATTAAAATAATTATCATATTTAGAATTAGAATCATTAAATATTTTATTCCAATCGATTCATAAAATTGAATAATTTATTTCATTATTTTTCAACTTTTTTAAAAATGATATTTATGAAATATCTTATGATACAATTTGTTACAGCTTATCGATCCTGGAGTGAAAGCTTATCAACCAATCAAAGGAAGACCAAATATAATCATGTTCGTCGGTTTACAAGGTTCAGGAAAAACAACTACTTGTACGAAGCTTGCTTATCATTATTTAAAGAAAAATTGGAAGGCTTGTTTAGTTTGTGCAGATACTTTTCGTGCTGGTGCGTACGATCAAATAAAACAAAATGCAACAAAAGCAAGAATTCCATTTTACGGAAGGTGAGTAATTAATTAAAGTATTACTTATTATATTTCTTCATTAAAGCAAGTATAAACGAATAAAAATATTTAAAAAATTTAAATATTTTAAAAGTATTATCGGTATTACATTAGGAAATTTTTACTAAAAATTTAATGTTACATAATTAGAATTCTAAAAATTAGAGTTCTTGACAATCTTTTTTATATTATTTTTTTTTTCAGATTTAATAATAATAACATAATTCGTAATTTCGAAATAATTATAATTTTACAATTTATCGTATAATGATATAAAAGAATATAAATTTATTTTTTAGTTATACCGAAGTAGATCCAGTTACAATAGCACAAGACGGCGTTGAAATGTTTAAAAAAGAAGGTTACGAGATCATTATCGTTGACACAAGTGGTAGGCACAAACAAGAAGAATCTTTGTTCGAAGAAATGCTTCAAGTCGCGAATGCAATTGTAAGTATAATATTAAAATCGATAATAATTAATCCATATTATTATTAAATTTACAAAACATCGTAAAAATGAATAAATTTTGAATATTTTAAAATTAAAGAATTTTTAAATCAATATATATGATTCATCATTATTATTAAGAACAGATTAAATATATCTGAAATATTATATCTGAAATATTATATGAAGATATAATATAACAATAACTATGATCTTACATAATTAATTAATTACAACAAGCATTATTATACATTATTATTATTATAAATAATATATTATATTATATAAAACACCTTATAAAACCTTTTAAATTTAAATGAAAATGATTTAATAATTGAGAAAAAAATATAAAAAGAATTTTTAAATATAAATATATTTCTAAATATCAAGGAAATAGCTTACAATATTGATATAATGATATTGATCGAAATTTGAGATGATTTTGATAAGAGATTCCCAATCGCGATTAAATTTTTAAACAAGAATCTAATTATTTTTGATATAATAATTTTTAAAGTTAATTTACTGCCGATATTGATCATTTTATACAGACTGTAAGAAAATTATTCGATCGAATTCTCAAATATGTTATAGCAGTTCTAAAATGTCAACATTATCTCCGAAAATTCATATTTTAGAAATAACTTATGAAAAATATATATCCACAGTATTTTGAAAATATTCTGAATAATGACTTATTAACTTTAGCTTTATTATATATATATTACAAAAAATACGCTATAAAATATGCTATAGAATATATATAACTACAAAAAAAAATAAAGAATTCCCATACGATATGTTGTCAATCGTTAAGTTTTTCAAAATTTTCTTAATCTCAATTATATTGAGAATCAAATAAATGTCAGTACGATACGTTTTGTTCTTCTATAATTTTTGTCCGAAACATTTTTCAAATATATCTTTCATATTTTTCGATATATTTAATCGTTTTTAAATTTTATTTTAAGATAAATCGTACGTTAAATTTACGTGCGTGTAATTTTTATACAAAATGCACAATATTGTAAATTTGTGTAAAAACTCGTATATTTATTTTAATTAATAAATATAATTTATTATTATTTCTAGCAACCAGACAATATAATTTTTGTAATGGATGCAACAATAGGTCAAGCTTGCGAAGCTCAAGCAAAAGCTTTTAAGGAACGTGTTAATGTCGGTTCTATTATTATTACAAAACTCGACGGACACGCAAAAGGTGGAGGTGCTCTTTCAGCGTAAGTATTTATAATTTCTAAAAATAATTTTTTCAAACTTTTTTATAAATTAATTTTAAAAAATTTTTTTTCGAATTCTTTTATGATATCGTTACGCGTTCATAATTAATCATCGTTAATCAACGATCGAACATTCAATTAAATATCGTATGGTCTCAAATGTTAATATAAAAAACAAGATTATTCAAGACAACAATAATATCGAAAGATATCAATAATAATATTATTATTATTTTTAAAATATTTCTTTTTTTCTTTCTTTTAATCAATCGAATCATTTTAATCAAGCATTATAATTGAATAATTTGAATATATAATTGAATATATAATTGAATATAATTGAATAATTAATTTGAAGATTAAAAAAAAAAAAAAACGTTTGTAATCAATAGAGGTTCTTGATATTATGTAAGTATATTTCTATAGGGTTGCTGCAACACAAAGTCCAGTAATCTTTGTAGGTACAGGAGAGCATATAGATGATCTAGAACCTTTCAAAACAAAACCTTTTATCAGTAAATTATTGGGTATGGGCGATATCGAAGGACTTATAGACAAAGTCAATGAATTAAATCTCGATGATAACGAAGAATTACTCGAAAAAATCAAACATGGTCAATTTACTTTAAGGGATATGTACGAACAATTTCAGAACGTTATGAAAATGGGACCATTTTCTCAACTAATGGCAAGTCTTATTTTTCTAATTTTTTTTTTTTTTGTTATAAAAATTGTTTCCATATCTATAAAGAAGTTTTATATATATATAATAAATTTATAAGATACAAATATCGCAAATAATTGTACTTATTTCATTTTCTATTTAATTCATATTGGATTTATTAATTAGAATATTTAAATTACATTATTTAATTAGACTAAATGTAATTTTTTTCATTAGGGAATGATTCCTGGCTTCAGTCAAGATTTTATGTCGAAAGGTACAGAACAGGAATCTATGGCAAGACTAAAACGTATAATGACCATCATGGATAGTATGAACGATTCAGGTTAATTGTTCTTTTTAATCAAGTACTCGTTATTTTTATACCTTTATACATTTTAAACATGAAATTTTAAATCTACATCTGTATATATCGTATGAAGCGATATGAAATTTTCAAAAAACATGAAGAAGTATATGCAAATAAATAATTTTCTAAATAAAATTTAGATAGAAATAGAGAATTATCTATTAATAATAATTCGTGTTTAATCGGATATCGGCTAATTTTATTTATATTTTCAATTTTCAAATAAA
>NW_006263873.1:2636-13246 GCF_000469605.1 Apis dorsata | reverse complement strand
CTCTCTCTCTCTCTCTCTCTCTCTCTCTCTCTCTCTCTCTCTCTCTCTCTCTCTCTCTCATCTATCTCTCTCTCTCTCTATCTATCTATCTATCTATCCATTTCTCTATTTCTTTCGACTTATTTTTACATATAGAATTATTTCTTATTATCATCAATTTATGAGAAAATAGTTTGTTTTTAATGAACTTGATTGATAAAATTATCAAAATTGAAAAATTATATATCGACATAAATATTTATATATACATTCGTACGTATGTTTATATTTTTATAAAATTTATAAAAATTTATGAAAATCTTAAAAATTAAAATGCAATATTATATTAAATATAAGAAACATTTACAGAATTGGACAACAGAGATGGTGCAAAATTATTTAGTAAACAACCAGGTAGAATCACAAGAGTGGCACAAGGTTCTGGAGTGACTGAAAAAGAAGTCAAAGATGTAATTACTCAATATACAAAATTTGCAGCAGTTGTAAAGAAAATGGGTGGTATCAAAGGATTATTTAAAGCAGGAGATATGTCTAAAAATGTAAATTCAATACAAATGGCAAAATTAAATCATCAAATGGCAAAAATGATGGATCCTAGAGTTCTACATCAAATGGGTAAATGTAAAATAAAATAAATAAAATAAATAAATCTCAAAATAATTTTCGTTCTCGAGAAAATTCTCGATTCAATTCGACATTTTCCGGCTTCTCGTACGCCTCTAGAATTCAATAATATCGTAATATTTGTATAATTTAAATGAAAATGAATATTTGAAAATTAAAAAAACTATTCTTTCTTTTTCTATTTCGATATTAAAATTTATAATAATATTTTCAGGAGGTATGCCAGGATTACAAAATATTATGAAACAACTTCAACAGGGTGCAGCGGGAGGACCCTTAATGATGTGAATGTAGGATTACCAGTACCTGCTTTACGTTTAAGTTTATGTACATCAAGTGTCATTGAATCATTCCGTATCGGTGCAAACACACGACAGCGAAAGTTTCATATGAAATGCTGTGCAAAGCGTTTAACATATACGTGTAAAATCATTTTATATACCTTGCACATTGCAAAATACTTGATGCACGACTTTCGCCGTCATGTATTTGGTTATTTGAAAAATGATACAATAACACTTGATATATAGAAAATGTTTATTGTAGAGATGTTAAGTTGCAGGCAGGTGATTTTACTCAAATGAATGTTTAAGTAAAATTATATTTGATAATAAAGTAATGATATAATAATCAAATGATATTCATCTCTCTTTCTCTCTATGTATCTATTTTTCTCTTCTTTCCTCCTTCCCCCTTTCCTTTTTAATTCACCCTTTTCTTTAACTCAATCTTAATTCGAAGATTTTAATACTTTCTTAATCAATTCTTTTTTCTAATCTCTTTAATCCTACTTCTCTTCTTTTTTTATTTATTTTAGTT
This sequence comes from Apis dorsata, assembly GCF_000469605.1. NCBI lineage: Eukaryota > Metazoa > Arthropoda > Insecta > Hymenoptera > Apidae > Apis > Apis dorsata. Next base: position 11,803 of record NW_006263873.1, on the reverse strand, counting down.
ATATTTTTTTATACATTTTTCAATCGGAACGGCCTAAAAGATATTCAAAGATATTCATGTTATTTTAAAATTTTTGGTATTCTTTTTTTCATAAAATTTTCAAAATATTTCATAAACATAAAAATTTCAAATATTTTTCGGTCACATTTTTAAAATTTATCGGATATAATCGTGTCACAATTTCAAATAATTACGAGATAGTTGAAATAAAATATTACATTCAAGTTGGAAGAAGGGAAGATGGTATTTTTCAGTACAATAATATTTTTTTTTCATTCATCGAATTAAACAAAGGGATTTTCGTTTTATATTTGTCATTTTTCAGGGAAAACGCGCTCAAAAAAGAGGGAGGATCGCAAGAGCTATCAAAATTCAAAAACAGAAAAGTTGAAAGTTTATAATCGAAATTAATCGTCAGTCAATTGTTCTTGATTGCCTATTTAAAATTTCATACATATATTAATTTTGTAGATAGCAAGAAAAAATTTATATACATATATACATAATTTAATCCCTATTTTAAATATCTATATCAAATATATTTACATATTTATATTAAATAAAACTTTAATCCGTGTAAGTTTTAGTACACAATCATCTATATTTGTAATTCCATTATATGACGTATTAAGAATACGAATTTTTAATTTCAAAACATGTAACATGCATATAAATAAAATTTTATATTAGATTTTGTATTTCTTAAAGCGAAAAAAATTGCTTGATTGAAAAAATAATGAAAAAAAATACGTATATATATATATATATATATATATATATACACGTTAGTTTACATATACAAATAATAAAAGCGAAACAAAAGATTATGGAGGATGGGTTTCGTAAATTAAAATAGTCAATATATATACAATATATACAATAGTACGAAAAATGTCAATATATATATATATATATATAAATATATATAATGTGATGATGTATCAAAATTCAAACATTTCGATAGGTATAATAATAGAAAATGATATGAGTATTAAAATGATCACATAACGTGGAAATAATCATATTATAATACAACGAAATAGTACTATGTATTCATTGCATTAAGAAATTTAAATTGATTATATTTAACCATATATATATATATATATATAAATTATTATAAATATAATATGATTTAAAGTTCTCTACAAATTAATATACTTTCTATAATTTGTGATTAATAACATTAATTATGTCAAATATTAAATGTAAAATAAATATCACGAATTATTTTTAAAATCATAAAAATATATATATTTTCATACAGGTGCACGTTTCTTAAATTATTTAAGATTCTATATCTATGATTATATTAACGATCACTTTTTATTTCTTAATTTGTTTCGCTTAAAAGATTCAAAGTAATTGAGAATAATCCAAGAGATAAGAAGAATGAGAAATGCATTACAATTGTTTCGTTATATTATGTAAAAGTTATTTTTTATGTATAAAATATATGTATAAAAGAGTAATAATGTACGATAAAAAATATAATAATATAAATAACATTAAAATTTTTTATTCATAAATATTCGTATGCATTATAGATAAATAGGGGCGAGGGAAAGTGGAAAGGGAGTCAGCGGAAGAAGAGGGAAGAAGGGAGACAGAAAGAGAAAGAGAATAAATTAGGAAAAACTATTTTACTAATTATTAAGAAATTTTTGAAGATGATACGTCCAAAATAAGTAGGTACAAGGTTGCAATTGCCATTCGGATGGTAGGGAGATATCGAAGATCAGCGAATCGATATAAAAGAAGAACGAATACTAAAGCGGCGCCAGTTTTATTAACTTTCTTTTAGGTATCACATGGAAAAGTAAATTTCATTTAGCGATACTCATCATACACGGATCTATCGAATATAGGTAAGTACCATTATTTTTAGCATATATTCCAAAATTATAATACTTTATACATCTTTCTCCGTTATCAAGTTTCGTAAATAACGTAAATCCCAAATTTTGGAATACTAGATAACATAATTGTTGATAAATTCGAAGTAGAATTTATTCTTTATTTTTATTATTCATAATATTTTCATATCCAATCGTTTTCATTCTATTTTAATTCTATTCTTTTCACATTATTTATCATTTCGTAAAATTATTTTTCTCGTTTTTTTACGAATATAAACGAAAATATATCTACACTCAATTTCGTTTCATTTATTCGTAATAATTTTTCCATTTATGATATTATTTTAAAAAATTTCTTAATTTTTTTCTCTGCAAATAATATTTCCTGAAATAAAAATATATTTATCATATCTATTTCTTGTAATTTACTCGAATAATCGAATTTAAAACATGTATACTTATTATCAACAAGTTATTTAGAATCAATATCAATCATTATTCATTATTTCAAATTTTTTTCTTATTATTAGAAAACTATAAAAAATATATATAACTAATAAAATGATTTTTTTTTAATCAAAATTATTTTACAAATTTATCATTTATCATCGATAAATATATATGCGAAAATTTCAAGATATACGAATATACGTATCATATAACTTACTTAATGTATCATGTACTTACAATTATAACAAGAAATGAAAATGAAAATTAAAAATTTGAAAATTTCAACTTCATAATAATTTATCATAAGTTATTTAATTTTTCATAAATTATTCTTATTTACATAGCGAATGAAAATAATATAGCGAGATCGTAATATTAAAAAACAATCTCTCTGGGATCTCTCTCATTGAATTAAGAATAAAAATATGAAATATTATTATTTATTTAATTAAATTTTTTATTTAAATTCTTGTAATAAATTATCGAATAGTAAATAAAATGATCACAGCATTCGATTAAATAGATGGTAAAATTTTAAAAATTACATCTATAAATAATAATTACTAAATAATAATAAAAATGGATGAATAAATGAGAGTAGAGAAAGAGGGGAGAAAGAGAAGTAGAGAGGTAAAGTGAAACACTCTCGAGGTCGACGAAAGAATGACGCGAGTTCCAAAATATCATTCTTGGAATGTAGGACATTAGAAAAGTAAAAATCGTGAATCTCTGTATACGTGTATTCCTTTCTCTTTCGATCGAGACGATGCGGCCTGGATCAACTATTTCCGGGTGATGGCTCTTCCTTTTTCCATAAATTAAAATTTCATATTTTTCACTATAATTTTGCCCCAACTTCTCGAGCATTTTTATAATATCTACATACGCATATATACGTATATAGCAATATTTTCTTCGTACATATTTAGTCATGAATACGTACGAATACAAGCGTATACGTATTCAATCTTTTTTATCTTTTTTTTTTCGCATTCGAAATTAAAATATGATTTTTATCATGTAAATTTTTGCCTCTCTTTTTTGTATACATTTAATTTTTGATATATTTGATCGTCATCATTGAAAAATCATTAAATAATAAGAAATTTTAAATATATGCAAAAATATAATTTTATTATCGATACAATCGAAAAATATGATTTGAAGAAAATGAAATACTTTTACCGAAACGTACATTAAATTATAAATTATTTATTTATTATAATTTTACAATATTATTAATATATCGATAACCGAATTTTCTATCGTATACAAGTATCGCTTGTTTTTCAGATTTTTGCAGATTTACATAATAAAAAACAAAAGAGATGCTCATCGGATCATTAATATTAATTACTATTATTTTTTCAACAAACGGACTTCCTTATTCACTTCAAACCGAAACTTCTCAAACAGGTCTGTATCATATCATAATATCGGTTTCTTAAAATCCGATATTTCAATATAGGATACATATACGTATATGATAAAATATTAAGATTATTTTATTCGAAATAAAAATAAAATTTAACAACAAAGAAACAAAATTTCAATATCAAAAATTTTTTTTATTAAAAAATGTGATTTTTCTTCTTTTTACTATTATTATTATTATCATCATTATCGTCTTTCTTTTCGAATAGCACATCGAAATTTTGAACAACAGGGATCAATCATATTTCAAAATTCCGAACAAGTTACATTTAAACCATTCGAACAACAAAAAGTAATATTTCAACCAGAAGAAAAAGATAAAATATTTCAAAGTTCTGAACAGGAAAAAACATTATTATTCGAAAATATTCAACAAAATTACGAACGAGAAGAAATCGACAAAAATTATTTTATACCCGATGGCGCAAAATTTGCAAAACAACAAAATGATTTTACAATTAGTTGCATCGAACCAAATAGAATGTGCATCAACAAAAATAATTGCGTAAATGGCTATATCTCTTACGCCAAAAATATCTCTCATTCCTCATCCACTAAGGTATTATTTCTCGAAACATTACAATTTACTTACATATATCGTTATAATTAGTACGTTTCGCGCGTTTAAAAAAAAAAAATAAATTCTATTCCATAATTTTTTACATTTAAGAAAATTTATTTAAATTTATTTAGAATATATGCATATATACATATATTAATACGTATACTTATTTTGCGACATATCTACATTTTGGATTTTACCAGAGAATTTTGTTGTAACGATAACGCAGATTCAACAATGCAGAGCTTACGATCAAGTTTGTTGTACGATAAAAAAGGAATTGGAAGAGGGATTCGAAACATCTGAAAGAAATATAAAAAATAAATCTAACAATATAAGTTTCGAAACGGGGCAATCGTCCACAAACGTTCAAGCTGCGCTCGGAAAGATAGAAAAAACCGAACCAAATCCCATCGGATCTTCCGTACAAAGTATATTTATTTAAAATATTTTTATTCATCACATTTTTATTTTAATATAATCCGTAAAAGAATTAACAAGATATCACGTATCAATAAAAAATATTATACGTAACTATAAAATACCTTATACGTAATACTAATTATAAATTCACGGTAAAATATAAGATATAGAATAAATATTATTTAATTTTATAAATCGAATTTTAATTCATCGTATAAAAAAACGTTTAGATCATTTTTTTTTCTCTTTATTCGAACGTTATCATTTTATATTTATTCAGGGGAAGGAAAGAAAATAAATCGATAATGAATAAAAATTAATAATTTATAACACGTACGCGAAAAGAATACTTTAATAATAAGTAAATATTTAGATCATTAATTCTCGATACGAGCGAGCAAATAATTTATTCGATAAATATCATCTCGAAAGAAAAGAAAAAAATTTACATTATATATTTTACAGAAATATCTTTATTTAAAAATATCAATCTTAACGTATTGAATTTCTGTTTTCAAAATTCCGCAACGTAGAAAGTATCGTTAGGTTGAAACCTAATGTTAAAAAGATTCGGAGACCGAATCGGATCGTTGTCCATAACTTTGGTTAACACATTACGGCTTATTCGATATTCATAGTTTTCTAAATATATTACGTAATAGGAGAATATATCGTATAATTGGCAAATCATAATATATATATCATAAATTATTCAATTTCTTAATTTGCCGATTGCAAAATAAAATAATTAGTACAGATATATCATCAAGGAACGAAGGAATAACAAAAAAAAAAAAAAAATATACACGATAGAAATATCTTATCACTAAATTTCGATTCGATTCTTAATAACGGAATCTTAATAACAGATTTCTCGTTTAAATTTTTAGATATTTTCGCAATTCCAACTTATGCGCAGATCGGTTGCGCAGCTGCTCTTTTATGCGTCGAAGAACAATTTTGCACCATAGACGGTACGATCAGTTCAGAGCCCGTTACGTTATCGGAAAAAGAAATTCTACGACGCGTTCCAACGAGCGTAAGTAAGGATAAGAATAAATCTTAAAATACGTTATAGTCGTATACGTATATCAATTTCAAACGATCAAATACATCGTACGTATATACATAGTATATATAATAGTTTTATCCATTCCAGGATATATCTTATCCTTAATATTTTAATATATAATAATATTCAAACTAATCGTTCAAATTATCGTATCGGTTATCTTAGGATCATTTTCACATTTAAAGATATTTTTATTCAATTCTCGCGAAATTTAACTTAACTTAAGAAATACGTTTCGTTCTTTCACAGAGTTGTCAAAATCCCGACAACGGAATAATCGGTAAATGTTGTCGAGATCCCAATTACACGGATCCTTGGCCAACGGGGAATCTTCCAGCAAATTATTCCGGTGGATTCGACGAACAAGGATTTCCAACGTTTTTGAATATCGCAAAAGCGAAACCATCCACCAACTCACCACAATCTAAAACAAGCAAAACAATTGTAAAATATCATTCCATGGAACAACGATCCAAAAAAATGGAACAAAAATTTGAACCTACCTTGGTACCAGAAAATTCAGATATTTTTACCAAAACATTAATACCACCGATCGTAGGTCAAAATGAAAAAAATGCTTTTAACGCGGTACAACGAAAAATAAGATGCGGCATTAGAAATAAGGTAAGTATCTTTACAATTATTTCAATACAATAATTACAATGGAAATAGTATGAATAGATACAATAATAGATATACTTATTCGTTATACGTTCTAGCCGATATATCGCGCTCGTTTTCGATTTCTTTCGATCCAATTGAACGAGAGATAACTCATCCAGAAAGAGACTTTGGATCATCGTACGTGTTTTTTTTTTTTTTTTTCAAAAACGCTCACACTTTCAATCTCTCCTCGTTTTTCGTTCTCATCGCGCGAATTTTCTACGATCCCCCTCTTCGTCGTCAAAGACAAAACGAAGCTCAATTTTCACGTCCTATCTTGCAGATCATAAGTTATCATAAGTTACACGTACCGTTCATCGCTAGAAAAAATCATTCTCACGAAAGGAATGCGGATGCGATCGGTCAACGTGGGAGAAAACGCCTATTTTCACACGCATTTTTTTTCATTTCTATTCGTCACGTTGTATTCGTCACGTATACCAATCCGATCGCGACAGAGAGGGCAATAAAACGACGATCCGTATTCAAATCTCGATGCATATCTAAAATTATTTATGGAAAAAAATAAATAGTAATAAACTGTTTTATTCAGTAAAAGAAATATCTTATTCAGCTTCGCTGCATTTTTTACGAATTATTTTATTCTCAAATGTACATTCGTCGCACGCATATTTTTCGTATCTCGAACAGATTTTCGTAGTTTCGTAATCTTTACAATATTTTACAGTTTTTCGTACGTACGAATCCAAACTTATCGATAGTTTTAGTACATGGTTTTCTTCTCGCGATTCTCGATACGCACCGCTCTATAGCCAATGGAAATAAAAATTCCTACCTCGAAATATTTTCACCCATTGTTTCTTTATACAAAACCCAGGCATTTATTCCAATTAAATTCAAAATATCGAAAAATATCTGGAGGAACGAGGATCTACAAGATCTCGACTTCGTACCGTATCATTCTTCCGTCATTCGGTACACGTTCGTTACTTTTTTCGATTTCTATCGATTTCTTCGATATCCATCCTTGCGTTCTTTCCATATCCCGCGAACGGTTCCATCAGCTTCAACGAACAACAAACTCTCCAAACGGAATCGAATATTTTCTAAATAAGAAAATCCATTTATTATATAACCAGAATTTTATGCCAAATTTTTCCGGTTTGTTCGACCGGATATATCGAATAAATCTACATCTAGTCTTCGACCGGAAACAACCGCTCATCAACGGTCATTCGCGATGGTTTCTTCTCGAGTTTGTACTCTTTTATCGTTGTTATTACTACTTTCAATTGTCATCCGACTTCGAGATAGCCTTTTCTTTGCGTCGATTGTATATATTTAAAAGACTAGATAAAATACTTTTATCGACCGATCGCGGTAGGTAGGACAAACTGCAAATATCTTTTAGAAAAAAGAAAAAAAAAAAAAAACTAGAAGTACGTATATTTTAGCAAAAAGTCATAAAGTTTGATAGGTATACGATAACGTTTAAATACGTTTAATACGCGTAAACGATCAATTCGACCGTAGCGGTAGGTTTAGCGAGTAAAATCGAGATAAACGATCCTAGCGAAGACCCCTCTTGCCTTTATGCCGTCACACGAGACACGTTTTTAGCAGAATACTATACTTATTTACATACATACATACTCGCGACCGTAATCAATTCCAACCTACGAGCTTACATCAATATATAAATATTAGATTAACATAGACATTTACATTTATCCCGCGATAAAAATCTTAGAAAACGAAATCTAAAAATTAACGAACAAGCACATAAAATAAAAATATAGAAATAGATATTCGAAAATATTAATTTTCGATATACGCATTTTTTTTCTCTTTATTTCCAAAATTTCTTCAATTTCTCTTATTTCCAAATAATCCATCATTTTTTCCATCATCTTTTACGTATCGTATCTTTCGATAATTCGAAAAAGCAATATTTTATATTATTAAACAAATCGATCAATTTTTATTCGATTTTTCGATTCTCGAGAGCGAATAATAATTTTTTATCATCTCTCCCTTCTCCTTTGAAAAAAATTTTTCCAGTAAAATTAATCAAAGAATTCTATTCGAAGATAATACACGGATTTTTAAAATAAACGAACTTTAACGTAACGCAAACACGAAAAAAATTGAAAAAAATCATATTTTCACACTTCAAATATACATATTACGTACATATAGGATACATCAAATTACTTACTTATCGAAATATTATCAAGAAACGTACGTACATATACGTATAAAAATCGAAACTTCGTTCAAAAAAAAGAAGAAATATTTTTTTTAATTATCAGATACGACAAGAATCCGAAATAGAAGATTCGAAAACAATTTTTGCCGAAATTCCATGGCAAGCAATGGTCTTACATTCGAAGGAAAGAAAAATTCTCTGTTCCGGCGCTTTAATCGGTATTCAAGAAGTATTAACAGCGGCTAACTGCGTCGACAGGTAAAAAAAACAACGCCAACGATGTATTCTTTTTTTCACTTTCATCGCGTAAACGTTTAAATTTAATCTTTACATAAAAATTTTTTCGAAAGATTCTTTTCGAGAGAAAATAAAATAATAGAATTCAAGAGACAAAAAGAACGGAGGAAATTATTTTAGGCAACTCGTTTCAAGCGAGTATATAAAGAGTATTTAAACGTATTCGAGAAGAACGTACAAGTTACGTCCTTGAAACAGAAGAAAGAAGACGATGGATCGCCGAGATAGTTGGAATAA
>NW_006263873.1:0-2477 GCF_000469605.1 Apis dorsata | reverse complement strand
AAAAAAAAAAAAAAAAAAAAAAAAAAAAAAAAAAAAAAAAAAAATCAGAGAAATTTCGAGACAATTAAAATATTTTAATCGATCGACGAACAAAACCAGATTTGTTTTTACGTTTTACAATTTTTATGTTTTATTTTTAGCATAATTTCGATCAACTTAGACCCGTTCTCCGCGTAACGTTTCATTAATAGAAATATTTTATCGATCGATCAAGCCTCTCGCCAGAAGACGTTTCGATAAAGTTAGGAGAATGGAAATTGGGATACGAATCGAAACGCGACGAACCATTGCCTTTCCAAATCATCGACGTGTCGTCCATCAGTATACATCCCGGTTACAAACAAGGACACGGAGGATACGACCTAGCGATCTTACATCTCAACAGTCCCATCATTCTCGATCTTCATATAAATCCTTTGTGTTTACCCGATTCAAAGTATCTATCACGAAACGACAGACCGTGCATCTCAACCGGTTGGGGAAAATCCATCCTTCAAGGTAATATTATTTATATATATATATCGATAATCGTAAACTCGATTCTCTCGAGAATCAAAAAATCTCAAAGGAGAGCGTCATCGAGTTCATTTTCTCTTACTTAGCTAAAATACTTATCGCCGTTATATATTCGCGCATCGGATATCATTATTCGAACGCTAATAAAATTCATCGTATCTCGTAAACGATACAATTAAACGAGACATACGTTCACGTTAATTCTCTTTTTGCACGTTTTCGATTCGTAAAATTCGACAAAAATAATCGGAGAAAACACACACAGAAATCGTACGAAATAATCGAAAAGAGGACGTAGAATCGAAACGATCAATCGATCAATCGCACGTTTGGTTTCAGCACATTACGCCGGTGCAATCATGCGCGCAGTCGACATGGACGTATTGTCGAGGGAACGTTGCAAGGAACAATCGCTAAGGACAAATTTGGAAGTCAACGACGTGGAAGGAATTATCTGCGTTACACCTAAAAAAGAAATTAATAACGTTTGCGAAACGGATATCGGAGGTCCTCTCGCTTGTCAAAACAAAGACGGTTCTTACGAATTGGCTGGAATTTATAGTCGAGATACGGGATGTCTTCCAACGAATCAAGTAAGACGTTTCTCAATTACTCTTTTCGGAATTACTCATTACTCGATATTTCAATCGATAAAAAATCGATTTCAGATCGCCGTGTTCGCTCCGTTAGACGTATCATGGTTAAAACGAGTAACGTTCGAATCTTCATCCGAGAAAAGAAAAACAAACTCGACGCACGACGAAGAATCTTCTTCAAAGGATTATAGGAAGAGCACTTTGATCACGGATAATCAATATCTACCTCCAAGTCGAAAATGAATCAATCGATACATTTTATTCGCAAATTTATTATCACAATATTATTATTTAATATTTCGTTACTTCGTTTTATACAATAATTATTAATAAAATTATCAATCTTTTATCACGATCTACATCTTCATCGAATCGAACGAACGGCTAATTTAATTAATTCCGAACGTCGCATATCAGTTTAGAAAGAAAAATACGATAGAATCGATACATACATTTAAATTTACGTACGTACATTTAAATTTAAAGCAACATATCTTTACGACGATTTCCTTTTTTTTTTTACTCAACGAAATAATCGAATCGCAGAAGAAAATTTAAAGAAACGTCGCAACAATCTCAACGAGATCGAGAAGATAGAATTTTTAAATCTCTATATCGTCGTTTATAATCGTTAAAACGTTACATCGTTACATCTTTATACTCGTCGTATTTTTTTTCTCGAAAGCACATTTGTACGATTATTTTTCGTATTCAAATTTTTAAATTCGATTTAAAGTACGATTAAACGGTATTTCATTTCGATAATTTTAACGATGTTTCGAAACATTCGAAACGTAAAAGAAAGAGAAAAAAATGCGTAAATCGAAAATGAAACGAAAAAAGGGAACAATTCGATATTCTTTCGACGATGATTATGTTCCTTATTTTCTTCAAATCTAATTTACCCAAATCTACGGTTTAGAGAATTATTTTTATCCTTAGATTCGACTCGTTTCGTTCTTCGTTTCATCATATCCTCGTATTCGAGAAATCTTCGATCCTCCCTTTTATCGATTCACGTATTCATAATTATATTCTTATACTTTTATACTTTATTTATTCAACGATCATTTAAATTTCAATATTTCATTCATACATTATAATAAAATCCCGATAAAATCTTTAATCGAGAAGCAAAAAGGAATACGTCCGTGTTCGGAAAACGACTACGTTTAACCGATACGTATGCAATAATAATCGACGTCGCGTCGCAAACGTTCACGTTCGTTATAATATTCGTAAGATTATTAATTTTTATTTCACTTTATCAATCCTTATCACGATGTTTTTTTTTCAATTTATGAGATTTACGAAAAGATTCAACGATATTTTTCTCTTTATCCTTTTTTTATTCCGGAGATCGAA
>NW_006263872.1:895-1345 GCF_000469605.1 Apis dorsata | reverse complement strand
TATACTAACATTTTCCCATTTATAATTAAATTTATATATAATATATAAATTAATTTAATTTTATAAATTTAAGTATTAAATAAAATTAACCAAAATATAACTTAACAAGAAACTAAATTAATAAAATTAACCAAAACATAACAAAAAAACAATTTAATAAAATTAACCAAATTATAACTTAACAAAAATCCAAATTAATAAATTAACCAAAACATAACATAACAAAAAACCAAATTAATAAATTAACCAAAACATAACTTAACAAAAAACCAAATTAATAAAATTAACCAAAACATAACTTAACAAGAAGCTAAATTAATATAATTGACCAAATTATAACTTAACGAAAAACCAAATTAATAAAATTAACAAAAACATATCTTAACAAGAAGCTAAATCAATAAAATTAATCAAATTATAACTTAACAAAAAACCAAATTAATAAATTAC
>NW_006263872.1:0-409 GCF_000469605.1 Apis dorsata | reverse complement strand
AATAAAATTAACCAAATTATAACTTAACAAAAACCCAAATTAATAAAATTAACCAAATTATAAATTAAGAAAAAAACCAAATTAATAAAATTAACCAGAACATAACATAACAAAAAACCAAAGTCATAAATGGAACCAAATTATAACTTAATAAAAAAACCAAATTAATAAATTAACTAAAACATAACTTAACAAAAAACCAAATTAAGAAAATTAACCAAATTTTAACTTAACAAAGAACCAAATTAATAAAGTTAACCAAATTATAACTTAACAAAAAACCAAATTAATAAACTTAACCAAATTATAACATAATAAATAAAACAAATTAATAAAATTAATCAAATTATAATTTAATAAAAAAACAAAATATAAATTAACATAAAATTAACCAAAAAACCAAATTAAT
>NW_006263871.1:0-1279 GCF_000469605.1 Apis dorsata | reverse complement strand
AGTTGTAACTTTCTATAACTTTCTATGATGAATTTTCACTTATTCATGAATAATTTTTGATTTTCTATTTTCAAACGTTGAATGGTGAACATGCACAAAATTATTTAAAAAACAAACAATTAAAAACAAAAGCCAATGAGTTAATTAAAGTCAATACGCGCTAAATAGCTAATAGAAGAAAATAATTGGAAAGTTGAACATTAATGAATAAGAAATGAAGAATCAATTATTGTGAGAATTATTGTGTAAGCAATAAATTCAATTTTTGAGAAAATTCCTTGCTTCAGATTTTGTTATTGCATTTGTCGTTTTAAATTTGACAAAAAAATAAAGAGTTTTGTATATCTATCATCATACATAAAGTTGTGCAAATACGAGGCATGACTCATGCAAAGCTCACATGAACGTTGAAGCCGAATCCAGAATCAACCGAAAACGAAGATCATCAAACAACCGATCTATAAACATCGGCCTCTTTTGAGACAGATGGCTGAAAAAGTGACAATGTGCTCAAAGAGCTTCCCCTAGTTCAGCAGGCATATCAGTCAGTGTGCGGATGGCTCACTCGCGGACTTTCGTTCCTTGGAAAGTAGCACTTCGCTTCCAGAGATTCGAGATGTAGCCGAATCTCAAACAGGCATTGAAAAGCCTGACCAGTTTCGATCTGAAAAAGATGGAACGCCAAAACTCAGATTCGACTGGGGATGCCGAGGTCCAACATGTTCCGGTCCAACATGTCGCGAGACAGTTTGACAGCCATCTCCTTTCCGTTTTCGTGCAGCAGTCCTCATACAACTGTTCAATCTTCGTCNGGTTGGGAACTCTTCTTTTCTACGCCCTCATGTATCGGCGTGAGACGATTGTGCACTTCTTGTCAATATCTCTCGACCATCAGCATTGGATTTGTCTGGAGGGCATTTTGATTCGGGGCATGGCTGCGTTGCCGTTGTTATAACTCTCCTTCCCCCTCTTCAACCCAGAATCAAAAAGCTTCGGCCTCCGCATTCTCGATTTCCTCTTCTCTGGTATCTGGCGAGGATATGGCAAGCATCGCATGAGAACATTTTTGTTCATGCGCTTAAGTCTCCACTGGAAGTATGCGCCTTTGAGCGGCGCCGTTGAAATAGAGATGGTTATGTACAGATTGGACAACGTCTCCATTTCTTCCATTACTCTTCACTTCGAGACACGGCGCATGGCAGCAGAGATCGCTTATAAGAGATGGATTGTCGATTCTCTCTGATGATACTATATTCATGTACTTAAGGATTTCCGATTC
>NW_006263870.1:213559-228296 GCF_000469605.1 Apis dorsata | reverse complement strand
GCTTCGCGATGTAGGATAAGTCTGGATTTTTTTTTTTTTTTGTATTTCTAAAACTAATAATGTCTATACAATTTTTTGCAATAAAAATATTCGTTATAGAAATTGTTAACATATAAATGTGCATTAAATTTATTTAATTTAAATTTTGAGAATATTATTATTATAAGATAAAAGTATTGAGTATAATGCATATACAGAATGTTCCCGAGGTCATGATACAAGGGCAAGTGTAATAATTCTATGTACTCGAAAAATAATTCGGAAGAAAAGAATAACATTTTTTCATTTAAGACTTTGTTTTTAAGAAAATTAAGTTTTCTAAAAAAATTTTTAATTACAAAATAAACTAATCGATTATAATATAATATATATATGTATATAGAATAAATTATATATAATATATAATAAATTTTCTTTAGTGAAAAATTATTTTTTGAAGAAATAAATTTAAGAATTCTTCATTTACATAATTTCTTGATTGTAAATATTCAATTTTGATTTTTTCAAAAAATAAAAATATAGTAAAAGTGATAAAATTTTATTGTATATTTTTTACTTAATTTTATATATAAAGTAACCATTATCAATACAAATTTGTATTCAATGAAGAATTAATTAATATCATGTTATATTTGAAAATTTTCAAATTTGATTTATTTGAAAACGAAATAAAAAAAACTAAAAACTGTTTTTCTTATTTTTACATACAGAATCAATAACTTGCTGCTATCATAATTTCAAAAACACTCATATTTTTTTGATAAATATTAAAGATAATGGTATAATAATTCTTAAACTTTTTTTAATTTTTTTAAAACCGTTATTTTATAATGATAAAAGATGGAAATTTAAATATATAAAATATTCAGATTTTGATAGCTCTCTATCCTTCTATTGTAAAAAAAATATTATAAATAAAATTATATAAGATGAAAGAATATTGAAACTTTAAAAAGTTTGTGTCACGAAGAAGTAATATTCCCTAAGTAGTTTTTGATGAGCTATTAAATAAAAAGATAATATATATTTTTCGTAAGAAAAAAGATTTACATTTTTATAATATATTTACATATATTTTTAACACATTTTTAACATATTATAATATACATATATCTCATTATTTTTTAAACACATCACGTATAATATGTTCATATTATTGAATAAATTTTTATTAAAATTTGAATTTTTAAATTAAATGAATTTTTTTATAAGATAATTCAAATATATTCCCTGTAATAATATGCTATATTTCCTTTAATATTAATATTTTTAATATTTTAATAAATTACTTCAATAAACTACTTCAATAAAAGTGATTTTTTAAGCTATTTGTTTAAGAATAATAATATAATTTATAATTGTATATACATATATCTAGAAAATGAATGTGACAAAATAATAGAACATGATGAAGAAAAATGATAGCTTATATAAAGAGCAAGCGTTTTATTTTTTATTTTAATAGCGTATTTTCTCTCTTTTCCATAATTTATAATAATTTTTTTATAATTATATTTTTATATAATTTTTTGTAAATTTTTTTGAAATGGAATTCTAGCTGTTCTGAATGATTTTAATTTTTATTTATAATTAAATTGCTTTCTATTTTTATATATATGATAATTAATTTAACAAACATTAATTTTAAATTAATATTTAAATCTACGATTTTATCAATCATTATAATATCAATCTTTATCATTATTATCAATCTTTATAATAATGCATATTAAATTAATTTTCTATAATTTTAACCTTTTTAATTTTATTTAAGGATATTATATATTTTTTTTCTGCTTCATATTTTATATATTATTATTTCATTTATGAATTTTATGACTTTCATTTATGACTTATACTTATTATTTTCCCATTTATAAATCAAATATTTATCTATTCTTTATATTCATTTCTCTTCAATTCAAATAATGTTTACTCTTTTCTCTTTTACTCTTTTCATTCTATAATTAGCTTGATACAACGAATTTTTTTTAAAATTAAAATTGTATAATCAAACAATTATCACAGATCAAATGATAATTTTTTATCACTCATATTTCCTATTCTTTTCTTACCATATAGGATATCTTCAATTTATCTGGAACCACCTAGATATCTCGAAAAATATGAATGATGTAAAAAATGTTTCGGTTAAAATTTGATTCGATTAAAATTTATTAATATAAAAAGATACATTATAAATATTAACAGTTTTTCTATAAATTAATGCATAAAAGTCAATTTTAATTTTTTAGATGGAATCATAATTTTTATTGCACTATAATTCGTTATTTTTTATAAAAAAAAATACCAAACTATTTATATCGAAAAATTTAGAAGATATATTTTGAAGTTTGTGAAATTTATATTAAACAGAAGGAACAGTAAAGTATCGCTTCGCGTGTTCCTTTTTTTTTTTATATAATAACTTTTTATAAACTTCAAGTTATAATATTTTCTAAACTAACGACGTAAACGACTTAATATTTTTTTTCTAGAAAAAAAATCATATCGATTAATATTTGATTAATTATATAGTAAATATATAGTTAATTATATATTTAAAAAATTAAGATATATTTCATATTAATTTCATTAATATTGCATAATATATCTCTTTCTATCAAATAATTTTTATTTGAAACATTTTTTCATATTATTTATATTTTTCAATATTTGTTCAAGATAAATTGAATATATATTATATATTATTAGACGATATGTTTTTTTTTAATTGTTTTCTTTTAAATTCTTTAAAATTCCTTCTTTCAATTTCGTTTTTAGATTTTTAAAAATATTCTGTACGTTTCATATATACCAATATCGAATTTAATGCAAGTTTTAAAATTGCATATATTCTGTGATGACTATGGATGAACTTTCATGTTAACTGTCAAAATTATTTAATAACAACCCTGGCAGAAAATATTCGATCATCTTTTAAAATTTATAAATTTTTATATTTTTCAATGTCTGTCGCTTGTCTGTTTCTGTATCAATCCATGAAATTTTCAATACATATATAATTGATATAAATCTTTAAAATGTATTGTCTTTTATTATAGACTTAAATAAAATTGTAAAAAGCGATCAATACTATTTTCTTCATTCCAATTGAGTTTTTTTTTTTATTTTCTTGTATATTATTTAGCAAACTAATTTTTCTGACTTCTCAAATGGTTTGATTCAATTTTGAAATAGTTATTGCCAGAAATTATATTAATTTCTAAACATTTCAAAATATTTCATATCTATTAATTTTGACATTTTAGAAAAATTATATTTTTTTTTTTATTTAAAATAATTTTTATTTCAATTGTATTATCATTATTAATTAATTCTTTCAACATATATCAACTTTTATTATTTATTAATATTCGCGACATCGTGAGTAAATTTTTCACAACACATGATTTAAAATTTTGGTTAGTTTAAAATTGTCAATGCAAGATTACTTATTAATATCAACAAAGATTAATTTATGCAAATGTAATACAAAGCTTTTTCGCTTCAGTAAATTTTCGATATATCTTCCTCTTATTGCAACACAAATGGCACATCTACGAATCATACATTTTCGAATATTCCTTCTAAATCTCGTATAATGTGACATACTTTGCACGACGATAGGAGAAATAACTCAACCATACTGAATACTAAATGGATATTGAAAATTTGTACTATATTTGCATTTACGATGTAATCTTTTTAATTGATATCAGTTTTTAACATCGATTTTGAAAAATCATTATTTTCATTACATGAAAAATGGTTCATTTTCTCAGATGTGTTGTAACGTGAGTTATAGTCTCAGTATACGTATAAATAGCGCAACCAAATTTCCCAAATTCTTCGGAAAACGAGAAATTATAAGCGATGTTTCTAAATACGACACAAATTTCCGCATTCCGCGAATCGGATGGTTCCGGATTTCCTTTGGCCAATTGCCATCTTAGATACTAAACCATTCTCGACGTCCAATCTTGTGAGAATCTTGTCTCTTATTTATACGAGATCGTATTTCAACTTGAATTAATCCATATTGCACGATAGATCAAATTGTAGAAACAATATGTAATCACAATTTAATGTTTAAGAAATATGAAATAAGATAATTTTTTTATATTATTTTGGGTATGTAGCAATATTAATATGTTTTTGAAGGATTGGATAAAAGTTAAAATAAAAATTTTAATAAAATTTTAATAAAATTTTAATAAATAAAAATTGATATATAAAAATATCGGTTCAGACTTTTCTAAAACGTTGAACGCCACATCGATCATAGATGAAAGTATGTCAGAAGCAAATTCTTTCAATTAATTAAAATAAAATTAATATCGTTCATTAAAAATTTTATCAATGTAAATAATTAAATGTGTAATTGTAGATAACAGTTAAAATAAAAAATTAAAATAAAAATATTGCACTATTATATTATTAAGTACAACAATTAAATATATTTATTGAAACATATCTACTTTATAAAATTATATATATATTGGAATTTATATTAAGATATTTAAAGTAGAAATAAAGCTAATCTTTTTAATCTTTTCAATCATGTTATATTATTTTTTTAATATAATTTTTTTATATTTTTCTTTCTAATATTTTTTTTTTTGTAATATATTTTAATATATCTTTTTAAAAGAGACATGTTCTCAGTAAAATAAATAAAATAAGATTTATTATGATTTTTATAATATTTTTTGAGGTTTGTAATATATAGGTTGTATGTAATATAAATATAGTAAATATTAAGTTTTTATTCAAATATTAGATTTTTCGATATTTTTAGCGATATTTTTCGAGAAACATATCAACGTATCGAAAATAATTGAATGCTTTCTGAAACCACAATAATTACATGATTGAGACAATAAACTTGGTTATTGATAAAGATATGATTTAATTTAACATATTTATATATAGTATATTGTAAATTTGAAATTATAAAAATTTTATTATTGATCTCACACAGACAGATATATAAAATTTGCATTTGTTAAATTACAAGCAATTTAAGTTTTCATTAGATAAAACGAGACGAAGACGGAATAAGGCAATGAATAGAATTGTTGTCTCATTCTATGTTTCTTATTTTAATAATAAGAATAAAAAGTAAATATTTAAAAAATTTATTAGCAAACGTCAATTCTTTTTTGTTTTTTTTTTAAATTTATAATTTTTAAGCGAAATTTATATATTCCAATTTTTATATTCATTTTAACTTTTAGAATCGACCTTTTAAAGATGTCTCGTGAATATATTAATATCCCATATATGTATTAAATCTGAATATATTTGGAACGTGTAAAAAAGGATTAAATAAATGATGGAAATGATATTTTCATTAAGAAAAAATAATATTTAAATACATTCTCGTTGAATAATTCAAGTAATATTAATAATATTATTCAAGTAATATTAATATTAACATTAATAAAAAAAATTATAATAAATAAATCTATTGGATATGCATTAATATACCATATCTTTAATAAATGTTTATAATAAATATCAGAAAAAGAGGAATTTCAAATTTCATTCATATTTCTTATGAAAATATAAAAATAAAAACAGGTATATATTGAATTGAAATTTTATACATAAAATAAAATTTCATTTCACCTGAAATGAAATAAGTAGTATAGATATTTATATTTCTATTTTTTTGTAATAATCTTTCAAAGATCAAAGTTTGTTTTACAAAGTTACAATCTTCAAAATCAATTAAAACAAACTATATTTTTCAAATGGAGATAGAAAAGAAAGATAGAAAAGATAGAAAAAAATGTTAAAATTAAATGATATTCAATAATATATAATATGAATATAAGTTTTTACAATTTTAATGTATTTACTTTAATGTATCCGAAAAATGTAATGCTTTTTTTAAATTCTATAATTTTAATAAGGAGAACCGATTCATTTTTTTAATTTTTATAAAAAGCATCAACACATTTTTACTCTAAACGTGTTAGTTTAAAAGTTAATACAATTTTGCTAAATTATTTGTATTTTCAGATATTATGGTTTATATATATGCTTTAACGTGTTACAATATTTGTAAATATGAATTGACTATTAATATTAACTAGTACTAAATAATATTACAAAACAAGAAATAATGAATGGAAATGAGTCACTGCAGATTTGTTATAATACAAATAATATACAATACATAAATACATTCAAATAATTTAGTAAACTTTTAACTATAATAATTTCTAAACCAATATATTTAAAATAAAAATGTGTCAATACTTTTTAGAGATTAAAAAGTTGTATCATTGCCAGAAAAAAAGTACAACTGCATTTTTAATACATAAACTGAGTAAAATTATATATTATATATAAAACTATATTATTTAAATTATATATATTTATTGAATATAAATTTTGATCACGTTTTTTTCTATCTCTAACTTATTTGGAAGATATAACTCATTTCCATGATGCATCCTGTATATATGTAAGTAAATGTATGATAAAAATCAGATTTTGTTCTAGACCTCCTACTCGTTACCTGCTATTCGTTAAAATGAATACAATATTTTCACGATTGATTTCTCCTTTTTCTCGAATACGGAAACGAATGGAATCGTATCGTCGCGTCGCGAAATCGAACTTCGCAAATAGAAAGCAAAAAGATTAAATTATTTTCCGTCGTGTCGTTGGTAAATAAGGACGTGGAACGAGTGATTTAGATGTCACGTCGATTCGAACGTATATGTATATACAGTGGGTTTAGACACGATCTCTTCCTTTTCTGTTGATGGTAAAGTTTTAAATCGAAGAAAATATTTGCTCGATAAGATGGGGTGCGCTCGAATCGTGGACGTCGTTGGAATCGTGCTCGTTGATCGAGAGTCCGAGTTGGAATATTTTGCGAATGTCGTATGGCTGGGAAGAGTTGGCAGCCGCTTTCTAACCGTTCTGGCGAACCTTTTACGCCAAGGTCATACATCGAACATAAAAGAGCCGAAGGAAAGACCATTGATCAAATATTTTCTCAAGACCCGCATTGCAGGAACTCGCAGATTTCGACATTTGCATACATTATAATAGGCAAACACTGACTAGCCCGCGTTTGTTTCCGACCGTTTGCAATTAGCAAACATCACGACGACCCATCTTTCGTGCTTCCCTCTCGCCGAAGAACGTCGAAATCGCTCCACGAGTCACTCGATTTTCTTTTTTTCATCCCCTTCCTTCTTCCACGACAAAATTACGAAAACTCGTGTACAAGACAGCTGGCTCGACGGAGAAGAATAAATCGCCAATTTTCTTGCATATCGGGATCACGCCGAAAAGAACGAAACGATCAATTTTTCGAGTGACATTAGAACGAGAGAGGAAGGAAAAAGAGGAAGAACGTTTCCCGTGAAACGAGAAAACGTTGGTATTTCTGAAGCAACGAATTTATTCTCCATAGTTGAAAGTTCTTTCGTGGTTGCTCTTCCGCAAGATCTCGTAAAGAAAGGGTGGTTATTATCCCGGCGACACGGGAGTACGGTACGCATTTGCGAGCCCTCTCCCCGATGATTGCTCACAATACCTGCACAGTTGCTCTTTAAGATGGGGCAAAGAACCATGACGGTGTGCCAACAAAAGATTTTCTACCAGTTCCCGACGCGCCAACTTCTACATCGTCTTTCCTTTTACCGGTGCACTCTTCCTCCTCCATTTTCGAAAGAACGGCTTCGAGTCATGGATTTACGTCACCGATAAATCACCGGAGAATATTCCAAAGGACCTTTCCCCATCCGTATCTTCGAATGGCTTTTCTTCCCTTTCTTTCCTTTCATTCTTTCGCTCTTCCTTCCTTCCTTCCTTCTTCCTATATCTTTCCTTTCATCTTCTCTTGTTTTCACCAGCAACACGATTTTTCCAACACCGGCAGGTAGCTCGTTAATCGCATCGCGACAAGTTCTTTGGTCTTTGAGAGGGGACGTTTCCATGCGAAACATGGAAACACGGGAACAGGGGAATGAACACAGGTCAGAGGTGGAAAGGGAAAAGTAATTGTTTTAGCATCAGTGTATGCTTTCGAGTAAACAACGTGTTGGGAACGAAAGGAACGAGCTTTGCGCGAGCTTTTCAACCCGTATCTCCCGATCATCCCACCACGCTCTCCGGCCACCAGAGAGAGCAAGAGCGATCATTTCATTACTCGAAAGTCCGGTGAAAATTTATCCTCGCTTAAGGGCTTAAAAGACCATAGCAGCACGCGCGTGTCTACGCCTCGTACGCGAAACCTCGAGTCCTTGCTTCGCCTTGATTCGCCTTGCCAGCCCGTCCGCTCCAGTAATTACATCCGTTTTAATTACGTCTGTTTCACGGGGCCGCAAGCACCATTCCGACCCCGACGAAAAACCACCGACTCGAAAAGGATCGGGGTTCTAACGGCGGTAAGTCGCGCGATCATGCGCTCTGCTTTCGAACGGTTCTCACTCGAGAAGCGCGTGTTTATGTTTATCTGTGTCTTTAAACTCGTTCGCGACAGAATTAAATTTGTTAGAAATCGTTTGTTCGTCTGTTCGTGATACGAAAGTTAAAAAGGATGTGCGCTTATATATAATTGTGAATATATTTTCGTGAACTCGTTTGTTGGTTCGTTCGTACAAATTTTCAATATTTGATATTTATAAGATTCTTTTTATTAGTAAGATTTTTTTGAACGACAGCGAATATAATATATAGATTAAATAATTTATAAGATTCTCTGTCTATTCGTGAATTATTTCATATCTTTTTTCTTGATTTTTCAAGATCAGTAAATAAGCGCAATAATGACAACTAACGAATCGATTCCGCTTAAAAAAATGAAAAAATTGATAAATTAATTGAAAATTTGAAAATTGTTAAAATGTTTGAAAAGTTCGAGTGATAAGTTAAAATATTTGTAAACTATTTGCAAACCGTTCGTCGGATGCTTCATTTCATTTTGATATCTTGGTCTTTTTTGTATTATTATTCGTAGAAAAACATTTCACATAAAAATTGAATAATATTAAGAAATATATATTATAGTGTTATTAATTCTTTCATGAAGAGATACGTATAAATCATATGAAAATTAATTCATATTATAAATTAAATCATATAAAAATCAAAATTACTTTGATTTTTTTAAATAGAATTATTTTATATAAAAAAGTATTAATCCATATACGCTTAAAAATCAAGGAAAGCATAAAGAGATAAATATCGCGTTTTTTTTGTTTTTTTCATATTCCTTTTCGTATTCCTTTTATGCAATAAATTTTATAAAATTCAAATTTAAATTTTTGCTAAACTAATAATTTTTATATCGATATTTTTTTATATAAAATAAATAAAGCTTCATTGATCAATATATTGAAAAAATATATCTATATATAATTCCATTTAAAAAACAAAATCATGTGATCTTTACATGTCCATTCGTGAAAGAATTGGTAGCATTATAATATGCTCATCATAATATCATAATAAAACATTTTTCACTGCAAATAATAATATTGAAAGAATCAAAATCGCGGATAAGATACCGTATACACATATATATTTATTTATTATAGATATAATTATATAGTATAGATATAATTTATAGAACCAATATAAAAAATCATAGAGATAATTTTTGATAATTTTTTAAAAATCAATTTTTAAGAATTATAAATATTAAATATAAAAAAAATTTATTGTTTCAAAGTTATTATAGTATGTTATTAATACTATACTTAGATTACAAAATTAATTAAATATAAAATAAAAATGATGTCAGATGTCAAAAATAATATTAATAAATCTAATCAAATAAACTTATAAACTTACTAACTTATATAAACTTACATAAACTTTGTAAATTTAAAAAAAAATACAATTTTAAATATGGTGTAAATTATATAATAAATTTATGTAATAAATATATAAAATATATAAATTATGGTGGAATTATATATAGGTATATTTTTTAAATTTAAAAAATGTAATATTTCTTTATTAAACTGAAAATGGGAATCGAATGAATTATCAATAATGTTTATTATTATATAAATAAATTTAATTATTATATAATTAAATTTAAATTATATACTTTATTTTACTAATTAAAAAATAATAAGTATAATAAAATTTTGTATAATGCAAATTAAAAATTGCACTATTCTTCTTATTAAATTTCGAAAATTAAAAATATAAAAATTAAATTTTTAAATAATACAAGAAGATATATTGTAAATAAAGAATAAAATTCTGAAGTTGAAAAAAAATTCAATCAACGAAGAAATCAATACTCAAAAGACGATGTTAATAGAATTTAATCTTAAGCAAAACAACAATGATTTCTAACAATGATTAAATCTAGCGTTGCTGTTCTTTTTACTTTGAGTCAAAGATGTCGAACTACCAGCTTAACTGTACTTCTTTTTTTTTTTTCGTCTGTTCCGCGGAGTTACAGGAGAATGGCCCCCTCCATATCTCTAAAGAAATTCTCCTTCGAGTATCGTACAAGCTCCATACTCGTTAAATTCTACATCATCGTCAAATTTCATAATCCTCTTTTAATCGTTTTTTCGCTTACAATCATATTTCATATATTTTAGTTTTAGATTACATGTAGTAGCAACTAGTCTATTTATGATAGGAATCCTCAAGGCAAAAGAAAATTATCTTGGAAGAAAAAAAGTTTAACAGATTTGCTTTAAATTATGTTATATATGTAATGCAATAATTAAATATATTAAAATAATATGATGAAAAAAATTTTACGATCATATTATTTTAAAATAAAATATATTATTTTCTGTTATAAATGTAAAAAAAAAACCATTTAGTTTTAACATTTTACATTTTCATATAACATGAAATGGTATAATGTAGATGTACGTACAATCTCTTATATTTCTCGCGTTGTAGGAGATTATATTATAATTTATACTGTGTATATGTGTAAAGTATTATTTATGTTGACAGAAAGTAAATCATATAAAAGATATAATTTTAAATGATACAGAGCACAGATTTATTACAAAGTATATTTATAATTTTTTTGTAGCTTCTTGAAGCTACTTTGATATAAATTCTATTAATTTATTAATTATTTTGATCATTTTTTAATAATCTTTGATAATCTTCTTTGAAACAACAATTTATTACTTTCAATGTTTTGCTTTTATAAACGATTCTTTTTATAAATGATTGCATAAATATTTGATTTAATTTAATTATTTTCTTTGAAAATTTTCTTAATAATTTCATACTTATATTTCATATTTATATTTAAAATGTTTTTTTTTTTACAGAATAAATGATTGATGACAGTCATTTTTTCAACTAATTTTGGGATAAAATCCCTCTCTTATCAATGTACTTTTTATATATTATACGTTTTATATATTACGTATATATTGCATACTCGAGTATTAACAAATAATTTCATATTAATCCATAAAATTAATCATATTAATCAAATAATTTTTGCGTTTAAATTTGAATCATTAAATAAAATACTAATTAAAATCTATTATTTTATTTATAAATTTTTAGCAAATACTTTATGAACATATAATATTTATTAATGAAAAATTTTTTTCTTGTTTGAAATTATAAATGAATATTATAAAATTATTTTGCTTCTTAACGGAAATGAATTAATGTTTGTTGAAGGAAATATAATTCTGATCTTTTTTTTTTTTTTATGATTTTAATACTTTTGTTTATAACATATAATCTTGTCATTTTGTAAATATTTATGGATATTTAAATATTTTTAATTTTAGAAAATTTTCTGCAAAATTATTTTTTATATGTTTCATTAATCTCTTAAATTTGTAGAGATATTAAAATATGATGCAATTTCTTTTGAATATTTGTCGGTGAATTTTCTTTTACAAATTTTTGATATTTTAAAATAATGTTGCTTTTTAAAACTATATATACAATAAGTGAAACAATATAAAAAATATTATAAAATAGAAAAATTTAAAAATTACGCTTTGACAGTAAAATATGATTGAAATATTTGTTAATTTATTTTTTGCGCGATAATAAATACAAATCAAAGAAATATTTATATTCTATATTTCAATGAAATTCACTTTACTTAAAAATTCTGATGTTATTAAAGATTTATAAATATGTAAAGCATAATGGGTTACATATGGAATAATTTTTCTGCCAACAGAAAATTTCTTTGAAGAAATAAAATTAATTTCCAAAAGTTTTAACATTTTTTTTGAATTTTGAAAACAATTTTATCTAATTTTTAACAGAATGATAGAAATTAAATATTTTAAATAATTTAAAATTTTACTTTATCTCACTACAAAGTTTAAAAGAACGAAAATATACTGAAACTTTGAGCGTTGATTTTATTTTCTTAAAATAATTCCGTTAAAAAAATTGTCCATATATTATGCTATATATACTTACAAAGTTTCAGTAAAAAAAATAAAAGAAAAATTTAAATAGATTAAATATTTAAAACATAAGATATCGACATATCTGACTGTATTTTTTTACTAATATACGTTTTAATTAGAACAAACTTCAAGTATATTACCTTATAAAATAATAATAAAATATTCTGAACAAATTAAAAAAAAATGCACGTATTGTTTTTAACAAAAAGTAAAAAATAAAATTTGTGTTCTCTGAGTATGTTAGTATATATTTATTATTATACAATTTCTTGCAAAGATAAATAAAAAGAAGGAGTTAAAAATTTAAATAATAATAAACAATAATAAAAATTATTGCACTATTATCAAAATTTAGCTGTCTATATACGCACTACATGTCTATCTAGAATCCTATATATTTACTTATATACCTAGTTAGTACTATTCACCGATTTCTATTCACCCTCTCATTTCCCTTTTCTTCATACGCGATCTTCGACGGAAATGCGCACGGCCTTAATACGATGTATTAATAACGAGCTCTTTTATAGTTCGACTCTTCCTCGCCTTGCACCTGCGACACCGAAACGAGGTTCTACTCGACCAGACGTTATTATTCGCGTCACCTTTGACATCGCATTTACGCGATCTTCGTTCGGAACGGTTCACCGTACCTGAAAGGACCAAGAGCAGAACCGTGGCTCGTTTATTACCAGCCCCGGCCTCTTCTCGCCTCGCCGCACCCCGACTCCGCCTCGGTTTCAAAGGTGAAACGTGCTTGTTGCCCTGCCGAATTCTAGATCCGCGTATCTTGGAATTTCACAGTCCCCGGATGGCTAACGTTTACTCGTCCCCCTCTACTCCCTCCTTTCCGCCATGATTACCAGCTACTCCCTTCTCTCGACGCGACGATTCGTCGAATACAATTACACGGTAATTCCAACCTGCTCGGATGTGCGTTAGAGCTCTTAGTGTTGCTCGGATATACGGATACCTGAACTTTGAATACTCGGATACGGCCGCTCAATTCATATCCGAGTATTCGAACGGATTCGAGTACTTGCATATTCATTTAATTTTCATTATTAATTATAACAAGTGAATAAAAAAGTTTATTTTTATTTTCTCTAATACGAGTACATTCAAATGTATAAGAAAAGTTTTTCATATTTGGGAAATCATGAAAGAAAATTGGAATTTGAATACTCGAGTACTTATACGTGTAATATTTAGTTCTCGAGTTCGAATTATAGCAACAAAATGAAATTATAAAATGTAATATTGATTTCAATAATGAATAATGGTGGATTTTTTAAAAATTAAATAATTTGTAAGATATTTTACACTAGTTCTTACATTTAAACTTTGAATAATGTTAAAAATATTAAGTACAGATTTTTGATTTCAGTAATTCTCTAATAATAAAATTGTAATTTTAGGATTTATATTAATAGCAAATATATCAAGTAATCGATTAAGTTAGATTTTAGAATATTTTGATTAAAAATATTAAAAGAATACGTGAATAATACACTTTATTCGTCTGAAATGTTAATGACAGAATCATTTTATCTATTCATCGATTCGAATCTATTTTATTAATTACTTTCAAACTACAATCTTTCAACAAGAGATAGTTCATTGTTCCCTAAAAATTATTACTTTCAATTTTTAAAGATCTCTATCGCTATGCAAAAATTCATTGAAATGTCAACATTATATCTTGGAACCTTTCCAATAGAAGCTAATATATGCATTATCCGTTCCTTTCTATCCTTCTTCGTCGTCGAATTCAACTAAACGTGCTTCGTTCCAAAGTAAATGCTCCTAGTCTATCGAGAAACTATCAAAGAATTGTCCGAAATGTCGGTGGCAAATGAGAACGAATCGTTCCCCAATCGGGAGTTCTCCTCAAACGAAAGAGAGCGCGTTATCTTTAAGGTGTTCATTCTCCCAGTTTCTTTTCCTTTATAGCGTCTATCGTCAACGATGCACGCCAATTTTTCATGATTACGCGAGAAGCAGTTTTAGCGAAGAAAGCTTTTTCATCTCGACTGGCTTGTTATCGTTAGTACGGGTCAAGAAGAAACGAGGATGCGTGCCGATAAATTAAATTACCCCGCAATCTTTCTCTTCCCTTTTCGCAATCTTCCCTTCTTTATTATTAACCATTATTATAGGGGATGCGTGTGAAAGCTGTCCGTTTCGAGAATCAATCTGGAAGCTCGTAAGTTTACGCGACAAACTTTCTCGCCTTTAACCTTTGGTAATTTTGTAACGAGGATCGCATGAGTTTTAATTATAACTCGGTGACACGTTCTCGACCGGTCACTCGTTTGCTCTCC
>NW_006263870.1:204347-212965 GCF_000469605.1 Apis dorsata | reverse complement strand
CTCTCTCTCTCTCTCTCTCTCTCTCTCTCTCTCTCTCTCTCTCTCTCTCTCTCTCTCATTTCTAATATTTCAACCTTCTCGTAACCGCGCGCATGGCGGAACGCGAATTTTTCAACCAGTTGTATCCTAGACAAATTCCCGTTTAATTAAAAATGCAACTCTTTATTTCCATCGTAGATATTCAGACTTGTACAGTGTGTTTCTTTACATTTAATTCGGCGAGTAATTCGTGGAACGAAGCTAATTTCGAGGACGTCGTAACGCAGTGCATATACGCAAGCTTTCAAGGATTTTATAAGGTGTAAAAGTCGTCGAGTTAAACCGAAAGTATTAAATGTAGATACTTACTCGTAAAGTTGTCCATCCATAAAAAGCGTAAAAGATATTGGACCAACATTGACGTATTTACATTATACAGAGTGATCTATTTCAAAACTTATCTTCAAGATAAATTGATGATGCTAAAAAATATTTCAGATAGATATTAAATAAAATTTAATACGACGACATCTGAATATGAATTAAATTTTTTTTATTTGAATGCGTGGAAAATATACTTGAAAATCAACTTTATTTTTTTAAAATCATTATATAGCTCATCGTTTTTCCATAAAAAAAAAAAATGCTAAATGTACTTGTGATTTTAAAAATTATTAGTTGAAAAGATATTTTAACTTAAATTTTATAAAATTCGACAAGGAAAGTGTGAATAGACAAGTTATGTATTTTTTATCTTTTATATATAAGAAATTCTATATTAATTTGAATTAAAAAAATTTAAGTTAAATTTCTTTTAAATTAATGATTTTTCGACATGAATAGTTTAATATATGAATAGTATTATATAAATTGTATTCATTTATTTATTTATTCATTAGAATTTTTAAAAAGTATATAATTCCATTAAAAAAAACAAAGTTAACCTATATATTTCATGAATCTATATAGAAAAATCTTACTACTCAGATCAGAATTATGTATTTATATAACTATTATATTAAAATTATTTAAATTTGTGTGAAATATTTATTATTTTTTTTTTTTATTTACTAAGTATTATCTATTAGGTTCGAGTATATTTGAATGAAATTGATTTAAATGATGATTGATTAAATGATTACATTCTATGTTAACAATATAAAAAATTCTTTTTAAAAATATATTTGTTGATATTAAAAAACTTAATGCATTAAATTTTAATAATTTCTTTTGAAAT
Organism: Apis dorsata; assembly: GCF_000469605.1. Taxonomy (NCBI): domain Eukaryota; kingdom Metazoa; phylum Arthropoda; class Insecta; order Hymenoptera; family Apidae; genus Apis; species Apis dorsata. The sequence goes on along the minus strand of NW_006263870.1, from coordinate 211,749 downwards.
TGATTTTTTATGAAGTATTAAAAAACATAGCTTATTCTATAATATAGCGGAAAATCATGTTTTTTTTTCATCAAGTTGTTAATGGATAATAAAGAAGTATTTATTTTTTAATCCAAAATAGAAAATCTTAAATTATCCAGTCTTTGAATCTTTTTTAATCTATGTAACATGATATCCAATTGTGGAATAAAAAATTTAATTATATCGCTTCAAAAATATTCTTTCGTCAAGAAATATACTATTTCGTCTAAAAAATAGCGAAAAATACATAATAATTAATTGTAAAGAAAATTACTTCGATTAAGATCAAATATACTATTTCTTCAATATTAATGAATATATCTTCAAAAGAAAGATATTTTATATATATTATTTTATATAACGAAAATTTTTATATTTTATTAAAATTTATTTATAGCTACAACTTTTGTTCGAATTTTTTATTTATTTAAACAATAGCACAATAGCAAAAAAATATAACAGATATAATGAAAATGCACAAAATAAGCATACAATGTAAAAGTATTAAAAATATGAAAACTCGCGACAGAAATAGACTTTATGTAACAGCGATAAAAAACTAAAAAACTGGTAAATTAAAAAATGAATAGAATGTGCACCATCTGGTGCTTGCATTTAAACTACTATCCTTCCTTTTTTTCGTTAATGATGGATCCAAGGAAAGATCATAAAAGAGACGCAGATTAATATTTCTTTTTCAAATGTTTTAATGGTATATCAATATATTTTTAACAATTTTGATAAAAATGCATTTAATTAACGATAACAACATAATATTATTTTTCAGTCACTTTAATAACAATTAAAATTTTTTCTAATTAAGATTTGACGTTTAATGAAATATTTTATACAATTATATTTTCATTTTTATTAATATATTGATATATGTATTTAACATGTGCTGTAATATTTTTAATAACATTAATATTTCAGAAATGAAATAAAAAAAACATAATGAATAAAGAAAAATATTTTCATTGAAATTTAGCTTTCCAGTATTAATATATTTAGTTTTTTGTTTTTTGCATATTTTCTACTAATTGAAAAAAATATCTTCATTAATTTTCCAAAACTTTCGTTAAGATCGTTAATAATGGAAATACAGCTTTCAAATTTTTTTCAAAATCATACTATATCTACCAAAATTATTAATATTTTAATAATAATTTAATAAATTAATAAATTAATAATAAATAAGTAGTAATAATAAATCAATAATAAATTAATTGATTTATTTCATTGTATATGTCTATATAATATTTATTATTATAATTGAAATATTTATTAATGTTAAATATTTAAATTATAATTCTAGAAATTGACAGAACTCTAATAAAAATGTTTCATAATGTTCTTATTGCTATTTCTTGCAATTATTCATGGTTTTAAACAATAGATATTGAAACGGCGAAAGTTTATGATTATATTTATAGTTTATGATTATATGATAATATTTATAGTTATAACTTTATCATTATATCCGTAGTATTATATGCTACTTACAGTGTATAAAATTTTAATTCATATACCTTCCATGATAAAAAATTATATTTTGCTAATAAGCAATTGTATAGAAAAGATTTTTTAATCTTGAATATTACAAATTATATAAATATATTATAGAAAATATCATAATTAAAAAAATTTTAAATAAAAATATAAATGAAACATAAATGAAAACATTTTTCGTAAATTTATTGCATTTCAATATATATATTATAAATATAATTCAAAAACAAAAAAAAAAAAAGAAACAAATAAGTATGGATAATTAATGTGCTTTGATTAATGTGTTCGCATAAATACCGATTAAAATAGCTTTTCTAATTTATCAAATTTAAAGAATTAATAAAAACATTACTTTATTTATTGTGAAATATTTTATAAATATTAATTATAATAAGTAACTATTATTAAGCAATAAATAATTTTTTATTTTAAATATTTTGATCCTTCGTTTATTTATTATTATTTTCAATGATATCGAATTATATAATTACATTTGAACATAAAATGTCCATAAAAATCGAAAAAAAAATAAAATTTTCACAATTTAATTTGAAACATATTTTCAAATAAAAATCATATTTGATCATAAAAATTGGATAATCATAAAATAATTAGAAAATCGTTATTTTTTAAAAATTAATGTAAAAATATATTTATGATTATAATATTTAATAATAATATTTAATAATATTTAATAATAGATAATTTGAACATAAAATGTCCATAAAAATCGAAAAAAAAATAAAATTTTCACAATTTAATTTGAAACATATTTTCAAATAAAAATCATATTTGATCATAAAAATTGGATAATCATAAAATAATTANGAAAATCGTTATTTTTTAAAAATTAATGTAAAAATATATTTATGATTATAATATTTAATAATAATATTTAATAATATTTAATAATAGATAATTTGAACATAAAATGTCCATAAAAATCGAAAAAAAAAATAAAATTTTCACAATTTAATTTGAAACATATTTTCAAATAAAAATCATATTTGATCATAAAAATTGGATAATCATAAAATAATTAGAAAATCGTTATTTTTTAAAAATTAATGTAAAAATATATTTATGATTATAATATTTAATAATAGATCTTTCAGAATTTGAATTTTGTTCCTTTAATAAAATATTCGAATTCAGCAAATAAAAATATTCATGATGAAATTATGAATTTTGGCCAACTTCTCAGAAAAAAGAAAATTGTGACATTTATTCATATGAGATCTTTATTCATTTTATATTATAATATATATATGTAAATAATATATGTTCATATATGTTATTCATATATTAAAATCTTAATGATTAATATTAAATAAACGGTAATTATTAATAGGATTCCATAATCTTTAAAGGTTACAGAGCTGCAATGTTTCCAAATTGAAAACTTTTGTTTTATCTTCACTTCATTAAATATATTTATATAAAAATCGTTAAATTTTCTTGATTGTAATACAGTTACTCACTTAATAATCCATTTTAATTTTAACAATATATATTTATATTTTGCAATGTATTGTGTAGGCTAAAACTGATCACTGGGACTTTATTCAATGCAGATCACATTAGAGATGACTAGATGAACAATTTTAGTTTTTGCGATATCATTACAATTGTATTTCCATCTTTATTTTTTAATTGAAAAAAAACAAGGAAAAATATATGATCACAGTGATGGCAAAAATTCCTTGTATATATTTTATGGCGGTTATAATCTATATAAAAACAATTAAATTCTGAATATCCTATTAAATGAAATCGATGTGCAGTCGCTTATTTATTAAAACATTTGTCGTGCAGGTTAATTTGTATCATCATGTAATGCATCGTCTAGAATTGGCTAGAATATTCAATGGAGTTGCATTCAATGTATATTGCTCTAGAAGTGGTTATTAATATTATATATAAACAATCGAAATATAAATGTAACACGTGAAATAGAGAGTCGGTTATTAATATAACCACTAGCGAAGAAAAAACATCTATTCGATTCTATCTTTTAAAATAAAATACCTCTTTTAAAATTGAATCAAACAATTTTTTGAAAAGTTAGAAAGATTAGTTTACTAGATAGCATATAAAAAAAGCGTATAGAAAAATTGCAATTGGTTATAAAGAAAATAATAAAGATCGTGTTTTTTGTAACTTTTTTATATTAAGCTTGCAATGAAAAGTAAATATATAAATACTTTTTGTAGATTTATATCAGTTTTATGCAAAAATGTTTCATATAAAAATTATATAGTGTACAAGAGAGAAATAATATTAATTTTCTTATAAATGAACTTTAAAAACATACAAAAGTCAATTTTTTTTTTTTTAATAGTATAATGTACTTTTTTAATCGATACAGACTACAATTCTTTATTAAAAAACCTACTAAATCACTTACAATAAAAAATTATTATTTTAGAAGATATTTTAATTTTATTTTTAAAAAATTTATCGTTTAATAAGGAAACAAACAATAACAAGGAAAATATTAAAAAGAGAATATCGCTTTATGCATTTCTTTTCTTTCTTTTATATTTTATTGATTTCATTGAAATCGATTGATAAGAGAAACAAGTGACAAACATCAAAAGATGTAAAAATATATAAATTTTAAAGGATGATCAAATACTTTTTGTCACGATTATATTAGAATAAGAACATAGCGAACAGATTATAATTACATATATACATATACATATTATATTATAATTACAGATATTTACATATATGTAAATAATTGTGTATAGTTAACTGTGTTGCATTTACTTTAATTTTTTTTTTTTTCAATCAACTGGTTAATTACATCACGATTTGCCCTGTTATTATCCTCGTGGAATTAATTTGAACAAAGAAGAAAATATTATTAAATATTTGCCAAAAAAAAAAGTTCATATCTGGAAATACAGAAAAACTTGAAATTAAAAGTTTTCATCTATACGATTACACTTGGTTTAAATAGGTCAAGAAAATAGAATTGAAATTAAAATCAATAAGATTAAAAAAATATAAAAAAAAAAGAATGATTTAAAAAGATGAAAAAAAGTATAATTTAAGTATAAATATGTATATCAATATTATTTTTATTTTTATATTGAAATATATTTATTAAATTGTAAATTATATATTTTAGTTTTATTATTGCAGTCTCATCGCAAATGAATTCTTCAGTTTCCATTGATCGGTTCAATGTTATTCAGGAGTTGTACTGTTATTATAGATGAGCGACGACATATAAATTCGATGGATGGTGTCACGTTGTTTCGTGTGTGAAAAAATCGGACATGAATGGTCGTTCATCGGATGGAATCTATCAGAAATGTTGTTGTACTTGATGACCTTTGAATACGCGAAATTTGCCAATCTCTCATCCCTATCTTGTTCCAAGATTGACGTGGCATCGAACGAGGATGAAACAAACGAACCGCAATTTATCAAAGTTGCTAGAGCCTGGAGGGAAACTTAAACCGGGTCTGCCCATTACTAAGTATGGAGTAATTAGTTCTTGGTAGCTGTGCGCAAACTGTGCCTTCTTCGTCTTCCATCTAGTACCAACCAGGTTGGATTAATTAATTCAAAACTCTCTCGGCCCTCAAGTTTTGCATCTCTCGAATAGAAAGGTCACTTCAAATGTTCGCTTCGAACAGATCTATTTTTCGTATACAGTAAATGTAAACAAACTTGACCTCGTCGATTTCTTTATCGATCGATGATGTAAACACAGCGAAGGGACACGGATCGGTCGTACGACAAAGTCGTAACGCGTTACGACGTTCCACAGGACGGGCAGAGGACATGGAGGAGATCAATAGGTGGAAAAAAAGTGGAAGGTCGTAGTGGAACGGGCTGTACGGGATTGTGACGATCAACGACCGAATCGTTCTGGTGTTCAGAGATCATGTTGATACTCCCCATTATTGATCTTACGAGCTATCCTTTCAAGAATTATTCTTTATACATTTGCAAGGGATCGTTTCGATGTAATCACGTTGATGTAGCGAGAAATCTAACTGAAGAGAAGCAAAGGTTGATGCCATTAATAATTGCATTTCCATATATAAACGGAAGGATTCATCCGAGAGACTGGACAGAAATTTGGCAGAGTGCCAACGTTAAGTCGTGCTATCGTTCTATTCCGACGTAGGTAACTCGACTAGATAGCTCGACGAGTAGATGCATGTCGTTTCGGATAAACGCAATGCTAAATAAATGTGTGACCACACTTGCGCCACGGACCATGCTAATTAAACTGGATTTAATCCAAATGATAAACTTTTGTATGGATCGCGTGTGATCATCGTTGATGATGACAATTGAACAAAAAGATTTCCTATTTGTTCATCCGGCGTTCGAAGTAATAATTAATCGTTGTCGTTTTTCAACCGACGCTCGATAAATCGAGAGGTAGCCGATTACACTGGTAATTTTTGATCAATTCATTGATTCATGTAACATATATCTCGTTTTATAAAGGATGCGTGAAAAGGCATGTTATAAATTTTTCGATAATGGAAAATCAGCCCTCATCTCTTTGTTCTATAGATATTTATGCACGCATTTGCATCCATTTTTAAATTTTTATTGTATCAAGAATGATTAAATTTTAAAGTACATGATTAAATTTTTTCCACATCAAAAGTAAAATTTCTGGTAGTTTTTCAAAATTTTGTTTTGCGAATACTGTTATTAATGATTAATTTTTATAAAATTTAAGTTTTGATATGAAAAAGATATTCCTTTCATTGTTTTTTTAATTGTCTTTTTTTAAAATTTTATGATTTTGAATATGCATCTATTTTTTATGTTAAAAAATTATTATTTTGAATATTTTTCCTCATTTTTTTCAATTCAAATATTTCTAAAAAACAAGATCATATTAATATAGATAGAATACAAGAAACGAAACAAAATAATACAGGAAAAAATTCAATAAAATCAATTACAAGATCTTTTAATATAGTTAAATTACACTTAGCTAAACTAATTAGATAGATTAAAGGCTTAGAAATTATTTTATAAATCAATATTGACAATAAAAGAAATATTTATGTAAATATTATAAATGAAAAATATTTCAAATTTTTAAATTTAAAAATGTTACTACCATTATTTATTATTCAGATTAGAGAACTAATATATTAGTATGTTTATATCTAAAAAAAAGTATTAAAAAAATAATTTTATTTATTAATATTTAAAAATAATAATTAAATAAATAATTATAAATAATATTAATATAATTTTTTTTTTATTAAACTATTCTTTTCATAAATCATTTCAATTTATGAAAGAGATAAAATATATATTTTTAAAAAAACGTAAAAGAATTATTAATAATACCATGTACATTTATAAATAGATAATTAATCTTCTCAATGTTATTAATTAAACGTAGAATAATCTTTTATTTTTTTTTTTATATCTTATTTGAAATAAAAATATGCTTTTTGTTACCTCTCACGTATCATTCATGGCTTAACATTTTTATTTTCATACAATTTTTAATATAAAAATAAATGAAAATTAAAGAATTAAAAATAATTCTTATAAAGATTTTTATAAAGAACTTGGATATATTTGCAACTTTAAAATAATTAGAACAAAGAACAGTAAGTAAGAAGTATAAATAAATTAATATTGAACATTATCAGAAAATTATCAATATTTTAAATTATTGTAATTTTGTAAAAAAAAAATTTTTGTCTACGATATCTTTGTAAATAATCATCTGATTGTTAAAATATAATAATGATAAGAAATATTTACATTTAATGAATATGTATAATTTTATGGATCCTGAAATAAGTAATTAATTTTGTTTCTAAATAACTTATAATTTATAATAATATTTAACAGCTTACAATTT
>NW_006263870.1:195798-203909 GCF_000469605.1 Apis dorsata | reverse complement strand
AAACATGAAGCAATGTATGTCAAGATAGAAAAATATGAGAACAAGAAAGAAGATTTGATATCTTATCAAATATTTCTTTAGAAAATCTTATGTGCAGTTTGAAAGGATCGATGCATTTTTTGAAGAAATACTCAAATTTCAAGCAGTATTATAAGATGATGATGATGCAAATACATTGATATAATATAAAAATTAAGCGATCGAAATTATAATAATCGAAATTACAATCATAGATATCAAGTATCAAGCACATTTCGGGTGTTGATGGGTGTTGTAATATATCATTCTTGATTAAAAAAAATTAGAATGATTAACATTTAACATTTTTTATGTTTTTAGTAAAATTTAAAGATTAAATGAAATTTAATTACAAATTATTTTATTATTTATTTTATTATTGATATGTTTTATTTATTAATATTCATTTCATTATTGATATATTTCACACATGTATATTAATAATTTATCTTTTAATATATATTTTAATATATAATATGTAATATTTTATTATTCTTCATTATATTCTCATGGCCAAATAAATTCCTAATATGAATCCAATTAAGAAAATCTGGAACCACTATTTAAATTATTTGTGTACATATCACTAATTATCACATTTAGCTGATTTAAAGAAAAAATTTTGGATATTTGGCCAAATACAAATTGTTAAAATATATAGATATGAATACTTTGATAATTAATAAAAATGGTAATTAATAAAACTTATAATAAAAATATATATAACTTATAATAAAAATTATTCGTATTATAAAATTTTTAAAAATATGAAAAATGTTATAAGAAATTATAAGTGATCTTAAATTTTTTGGCCAAAGATAAATGTTACAACAATTATATCTGATGCACACATTATAATGCGTAAATATAGATAAAATTCCGTCTACTAATGACAAAACAAATTTTGTAAATATCTTGAAAAAAGTTAAATATCTCTAAAGTTGATCGACAGATATATGTATAGAAAAAAATATTTCAAAATCTTGTTCTTTATAACATATTTAAAAATCATCAGATTCTATGAGATCGTCGCGCATCAATAGGTTTATCCAAATTTGCTAAACAATATATTCCTTTTTTATAAAACAGATTATATTTTTTTTTAGAAAAAAGAAATGAAATTTCATCCGATAGATTGGGATTTCGATATAACGAATTGGTCCAATTAATCCGATTATCTGATCCAAACGATTTAAAATCGTTTATATTGAGAAACCGAGAAAGATAAAAATACAAATCAAGCTATCATCAATGATAAAAATCGTTAGAGATATGCGAGAATCAGAAAAATTCTTTCTGGAGATAAAATAGTATAGTTAGTGAACTAATCATATCATAATTTATATTGATAAATGGAGATTGGAGAAATAATAAGTGTAAGGAACCATAAGGAACAATAAATAACTATACTAATTCATTAATTACACTATTTTCGCATTATTTCTTCACAAAAGGAATGGTAATTTTGAAAAATAGGAAAACGATAGTCTATAATTTTTTTCGGAATTATTTCAAATTCCTGAACGTATATCGTTCCTATAGAATTTCTGAGAATTTCGAGAATCCGAATCATATTTCAAATTTTACAGATTCAATAATATTTCGTATATTAGATAATATGTATACAATAATTTTAAACTTTTTTTTTGAAATATCTTCTTTCTATAAATTAAATTCGATTCATTATTAAATATAAACATTTTGTTTTTAGAATTACAAATTTTTTACTCGATTACAAATTACAATTTATGTACTCGATATACACATTTTATTTTTTAAATCTATGAAATATTTAATAGTGAATTGTTTGCAGCAAATAAATAAATAAAATTACTTTCTCTAACTAATTGATGTGTTCTACTATTGTTATGATAAATAAAATAAAATTAATATATTGAATAATTGATTTTATAATTTGATATGAATTTGATATGAAATTTTATATTTATTTTTTTTTGTGCAATATTTTTTATTTTGTCTATTTTTATAATTTTAAAAATCTATCTTTTTAAATAAATTTATTTTATAATTTTAATTAAATATTAAAATATATCATTTTACATTGTTAAATCAAAAAATATTTGAAAGATCGAAAATCTGAAAGCGTGATTGCATTCAAAAGAGCTAATCCCAAAATAATATTCGGATTTTTGAAATTTTCGAGAATTCTGGTAATATTTTCGAGAAATCGATCCGATCTGTTCCAATTCCAAATATCATTTCCAATTTTTAGATTCATGCACAGTTTTATGTCGAATTATCGATCGAGTTCCATATTATATCTTGATAATAAATTTTCATATTGATAATTAAAATGATCAAAGCAAACGATACAAAGTATACGCAAAATTGAGAAAAAATTGATAAATATTCCATTGTTCCAAATGATCAATGTTTTTAAATTGTAAAATACTGGTAAATGAGATTTTTATTATATTAATATTAATCTTTATATATTTTTCAATATTGAATTTCAATCTACAATCAGATTTGATCCATTATTCATAGTAGTTTTTATGTAATGGCATCGAATAACTATTAAATTTGAAAATTTCATAACTTTATTTATATTCATTGAAAACAGATGTGACAAAAAACAAATTAGTGTTTGAACCTTTTATTTTTCGATCTCTCTGACTGATTTTATTTTAGTTGATTTGTTAACAATAAAATAAATTTTAAACGTTTTTTTTAATGTTTTATAATTCAGAGATCTTTTTTTTAAATTTTTTTTTTTGTGATATTAGAATCTAAAGTCACTTATTTTCTAAATGAAATCCTATTGAAAAAACATTATTTTTGAAAAAGTTACTTTTTCAGAGTCAATTAAATAAATGCATTTTCTCATTTTATTTTTATCTCTTTTCATTTTATGCGAACTTAAATTGTTTATAATTTATAAGTTAACAAATAAAGAAATTTTTGTGTGTTTATTTTAATTTGTAAATTCGACTTTTCAAAAATATTTTATGAGTATATTAATATATATATATATATTTAATATATTTAATATAAAATATATTAAATATATTAAAATATTATTCAAAAATCATACATGATACAAATATATATTTCGAATAATAAAAAATCCGATCAAAATTACATATTAAATTTTATGACAAAAAATAACAAAAACTTTGTAAGTCAATCTAATCAATGGAGTGGGTTGAAAAATAAATTTCCTAATATTTTATTCTTTCTAATAATTTAATTTCCTTTCAACTCGTCACTATACATATTATATATGTGTATAACGAGAATTGAATATCGAAAGAATACAATCGAAAAATTATTTGTAACTTGTTGCTATTATTATTAATAACGTATAATTTATTAATTTCAAATTCGCCGCGCTTTGTTCGAAGTGAAAATGTCGCGATCGAATCCGAAAATTGTCAAAAAAATGAGACGATGATTATAAAAATATAATCATTTATGATCAGAGAACGATTAGTGTATGCTAGGAAGATATATGTATCTAGTTTAGCGAGTATATTACAAAGAGAATCGAAGTGAATCGTTTCGAAGTCAAGAAACTCGTGAGAACGAAGTCCTAGCCGATAATTCGGTTATTGGGCTTTGTCCTCGATGAATAGAAGAGCGAGCAGCTGAAGGACTGCAGGCTGTAATTCATCGTCCGCGCGTTTGTCAAGTACTTATAGATTATCAGACAGAAATTGGAAGATCGATATTTCAGAAAAGATTCAGCAGAAATTCACGAGATATTTGTTATCATGATCGAACTTGGAAATTGTTCCAAAAATTTGTTTATTTTTAGAAAATATATATGGTATCTATTTATTCTTTTATAATATTTATATAATTTTTGTGATTCCAAAAGTTTAAAATACAAACTAGAATAATGAATGTTCGATGTATGACATAGTACTATTATATAAAATACATTTATGTTTATGTACTCGAAAAAAAATTTTTTAAATTATGTATAAATAATTATGCATAATTAATTAATTATATATTATGTAAATTATGGTAAATTATGTATGAATAATTGTATAAAATTACAAGTTCATTGATTGATCTCATTTGATTTGAAATGAATTTCTTAACGCGATGTGAATTATTCATGATTAAATACAATTTATCAATACGATCCGATTTGTTAAGATTTATGAGATATACAACAATGCAGGAAAGTTGATTAATTCTGAGGAATCTGTTTGGAAAATTGAAGTTGAACAATTAGATAATAGTAGAAAAGATTCGCAATTATTTCTGAATTATTTTATTATAAATGCTTAAAATACTTAAAATGATTTTATAATTATGAAATTAATTTATCAATATCGAATACAATGTTTCTTAAGAATTTACGTTGAACGTTTTCAAGCAATATATGACTCTATTACATTGGATTCCATATTTGTGAGAAGTAATCCAGCAAATTTGATAAAATTAGAGATAAGTATTGTATTCGATATTTAATAAAACTAAGCGATTTGGTGATAGCGGATAATTAACTTACTTTTCTTCGCTTTCGCTTCCGCGAACGTTTATCGAATCACGAGGGCACGTTCAACAGGTTCGGAAAAAGGGTGAGAAATTCAATTGATTCGGAAAAATTCGGGTTCGTTAGCGTTTGCAATATCGATCGAACGTTGGAAAAATCGCAGCACGAAGACACGCGGCTTTGGTATCCTCCATGAAAACGTATGCACGCACGTTGGTGGGTGCAGGATAGATGGAAAGTGAGGGAGCGAAGGTGAGAGATTCCCGAAGCGAGCACGAATCGTCGGATATTGGCCACGCCTCGAGAACCTCTTAATGACATTTCTGAAATTGCTCGCGGCAATATTCGGCCGGTCGATTTTAGCCTCTTGGGTGTCGCAGAGGGCAACAACGTCGCACGTTACAATATGGGTTGGGTGCGTAAAATTGGCGCCAGAGGTGATATCCCCTTGACGCTGATTGCATCGAAACGGCTATTTACTTTTTTCTTTCCTCGAACGAATCGAATGGACTCCTCGACTATGGAATTGTTTACTGCGCGTAAATTATCGATTTTCTTGTTACTTTTCTTGGGCGCTGATAACGGTAGGTCGTTCCAAGGACGATGTTTCACCAACATTACGGATTCTCGTTATTGTTTTCATCTTGCGAAACAAACAATCTCTATCTTTGTCTCGCGTTCCTTTTTCTCTTTGAGATTCTTTGAAGAAACGATTTGAAGAAAATCGGTACTCGATACTTTGTGATAGAAAACGGAAAGGAAAAGTAGAAAAATCGTGGTGCTCGAAAAATGTCAATCGAGTTGATCCGAAAGAGTGGTGGAACGTCGCGATTACACGATGAGATTACGTGAACGAAAGCGTCTCTCGCGCAAAAAGACCGTATGCCAATTCCAATTCCGGTGCAATCCATTACGGACACGTTATCCGAAAAAAGATGGTTCTAACGGTATATACTGATTTTAGTTTAATCTATACCAGTTTCGAAAAGATTTCCAGCAACATTATCAATTAATGCGGATTTAACACGATGTCACATTAAATACATCGATGCGCTGTTAGAGCAAATTTGACGAATCTTTTCATCATAAATTGCATAAATTTATTAAAAAATTATTTATTCGTTGATTTCAGTGAGATTAGAAATATGTCATTAATGATAACAATTTTGAATACTTTCTTTTATACATACAAGATTAACATTGGAATATCTTGTTTGTTTTTAATAAATATATTTTTATAAATATAATGTTAAAAAAGGATTAAAATAAAAATAGAAGGATAATTTAAAAAAGAAATTCTGATATTATTAATTTTATTATAAGAAGTGTAAAAAACTTGTCAATTTTATTTAGAATAACTAATTGAAAAAGAAAAAGAGCATAAATAAATGAGTATTATCATTTCGTGTGTTTCTTGTGTTTTATGTTTGTAAAATTTAATCTAAAATATCTTCTAAATTAATAATTTTATATCAAATTACATGTTCATTGAAATCGTTCAATTTTTAATTGAAACATTTTTTAACATTATAAAAAATAAGTAAGATATTTGAGATGATCAAGTTATTTTATTTACTTTATATAACTGGTAATCAATCTTTTGAATTATATATAGATTTAGTTTTCAAATTATAACATTTTTTTACACTATCTAATTATATATTGTATTCGGTAGGTTAAGTCGGATTTGAGTTTGTATTAAATTTCGATTCGTCATAAAGATGGAATTTCCTATAATCATTCAAACGCATTCGATTTGATGCACATACAAATGTTTCAGATAGCTCATGTAGCTCAATAATTTCATGCATAGATAATTTTGAATAAATAAAAGGTATTTATTTACATTACACCGATTATTATTCTGCCTGTTGTCATTTTCAAAGTTTTTATTAAAATAGACGTTGTTTTTGTTTCCGAGTTTCCACATTCAAAATATGATTTAATATTTTGGTATTAATAGAATTTTTTTGATGTTAATATTAATAAAAATATTAAAATAATAATATAAATAAAAAATAAATTTATAAATCAGTTTGTAGATTTTAAAAGAGGAAAAACCAATTTCTATTATGCTTTCTTATCGAATATTATGTTCCATATACTGTTCGTTTATCACAAAATAAGGTTATGTTTTCGTGAGAAGCATAGTAGTAATTTGATCATTTATTGTGTAACATAATAATAGAAGCAAATCTAAAATTGATTAGTTATCGAGTTTCAAAGAAAATAAAAGTATTAAATTTATTTTTAAATTAACTGTTTTCGAATAATAGATATATTTTTCATTTAATAAAAAATAAAAGTGCTTTATTTTTAATATTTTTATTGCTGTAAGTTTTCTAAATTTTTTAACGAAAAAAATCATAACAAATCGAACATCGATTGGAAAATATATGAAAAATTCTTTTCGGGAATAAACAAAAAATTAATATCTTTTACTTTTAATTGAAATAAATAAATTAAAAATTACCATTTATTTAAAAAAAATTGGTTATTTTCAATTTAATAGTATTATAATTTATTATGCGGAAAAATAATTCGAAGATAATTCAGAAAATATTCTATATATGATTTATTTGATGATTATCGAATAATAAATATTAAATTCTTATTTAGTTCAATCAATAAATATGAAAGATTCAGGATATTTTTCAATAAGTTGATGCAAATTGAACTAGAAATAATGTATACACAATATTAATAATACATCAATAAAACATAATGCGAAGAATATTTATGCATATGGAAATCTAAATCATCAGAATATACGAAAATCATTTTTAACGTATTTCAATTTCTTCAGAGATACTGCACATACATTTATTTATTTATTTTTAATTAAAATTATTCTAAATAAAAAAATTACGATCCGTTGAAAAACTCTTCAAAATCTTTTTTTTTTTATAATAATAATTTTTAAGAACAAAAAATCACATTATACACAAATATTATGTATTTTTTATTTTACTTGATAATCACCGTTTAAAAGTAAGTTTAAAAGTAAACGCTGGCTTTGATATCTTATAGTGTTTCTGAAGAAGTTAACTTCGATCGAAGAGAAAATGACTTTTCGACAAGTTAATTTCAATTTGCTTTTGTTTCCTCCATGATGAAATCTCTAAAATGAAAACTTTAATTTCTCTTCTTTCATCACGATTGCTCGATCGGGAATAGAATTTTCTCGTCTCGTAAATACTGCTTTAGATATCAATATCTATAACGTACAAGAGTTCGTATAAACTTTAGCGAACAAGAGAAAGAATTGTATACTCGTGGACAGAGAGAATAAGCCGTGTACGTCGGAAAAATCGGGAACTCGTTTCATTTTGTCCGATCTCGATAAACGATGAGGCGTCAAAGAAAAACGAGAGAGAGAGAGAGAGAGAGAGAGAGAGAAACCTCGTTCCTTCGTTTTATTTCCCGAATTTGGCATTTAGCCAAATTCTTCTCATCGGCCAACATGTTGGAGGAACGCGCCCAAAGCGACGCACCCATCCTACACGCGTCTGCGTTTTCCCTCTTACTCTTACTAGTTTTCCGCGGTATTTCATTTTCTCCGCGTGGTTCGCCTGTTCGCCGACCCAATTTCTAATCCTTTCACGTTCTCTCTGTGCCCCGT
>NW_006263870.1:190589-195711 GCF_000469605.1 Apis dorsata | reverse complement strand
GGCAAAAGGAAGGGCAAAAAAGATATAGGAAAGAATGAAAAAAGAGGGAGGGGGAGGGAAAAAAGGAAAGGCGCAAAGGGGAAAGATAAAGAGAGAGGCCGTAAACGGAAAGCAAATCGGAAGATTAGGCCGAACAAATCGAATTATATGTGCCAGCTTTCGCTTCTCTGAACAAACTTCACCTTCAACTCGATTCCCCGTTGACCCATCGAAACTCGTCGAAACGGAATCGGCCCGAGTGATTTCCTCGACCCGGGGATTCATGGCTGAAACGCATGATTGCCACGCGCCATTTTCTCTCCACTTGTTCTCGCCTTGTCTGCCTTTTTCGCGTGACTTTGCGATTCCTTTTTCCCAACGACGAACAGCTGTTTCGCTCCGGGCCACTTTTTCTAATCTCGGTCGACCCAATTTTCTCGAAATACTTGCTTTCGGTTTTTCGAAGCCGCGCCTCCTGGCCGAAGGGGAATGGAGCAACGATGGAAAATTTTAATAATCCCGCCCCGGGCCTTTTTCTTTTTTTCCCTCCTCGCAAGGTTATACGAGGTAGCGGCCCGGTGTAGCTGTGCTCGATTTCACGGAAAGATCGATAACCACGGGATCGGAAACACGAAATCCATCCTTTTAGAACGAAACCGTGTCCCCGTGTAACGCCACTCGGAATAAAGTTTTCGCCGGGTTGTTCCGCCTCTTCCGCCCGAAACTTTTCCCCATCCAAGTTTATCCAGTTTCGTCGGAGCTGTTCGTTCGAGGGGGAGAAGGAAAAGAGGAAGTGGCGGCCGCAAGAACCGCAAGAGCCGATTTGGAAGCGAAGAATTCGACGGTTCGTCGGTTGTCTTATCCGTTTAAAACTTCCCATTCGGCCGACACGGATTCTCGTGTCGAGTAAAAGTCGAGTCGAGTCGTGATTCGCGATGTACAAACTTGGTATTTTTTTCCCTCCCCCACCCTCGTTTCCGGAAGGGAAAAAAAAAATCGGTGATAAATGTTCGCATTTGCGGTGGTTCGATCGATGGAAAGGGAGGAGTGAAAGGGAGTTGCGTGGTAACATAGGAACCGAGAGAAAGGAACCGGAAGTAGCGGGAACTGCAACGCCAGTCAATCTTCCGGAATGGGCCCATCTCTCTTTCGCAATGTATGCTTCGCCAGGTTGAAAAATGCTCGCACTTTGATATCGCGAAAGCATTTTCATCTTGACCACGCGAGACCGAGTTCCATCGGGACAAAATCCAGCGCGCACACCCTTTTTTCATCGTTCACCTCTCGATACAAAACGTGTCAAACCATTTTTCTTCCCCCCCTCCCCCTCCTTCCCTTATCCGATTATCGTTTTCGAAAGATGTTTAATCCAGATGTATCTGTCTGTCGGACCTCGATCAAAATTACGACACGTAAAATCGCATATCGGGAATAGAATTGGTGATCGTCATAATTTATTTTCATTTTCATATGTGTAATATTTTTTCTTCTACGATTCCATTCAATTTACATTTATGCAGGTAATGTTGTATATTTATATAAACTTATATTTATAAAAATAACGTGAAAAATAATGGAAGTCATATTTCTTATATTTTTTTAAAATAATATTGTATCAATCAATTGTTTGTAGCATTTTTATAGATTACGTATTTATATGGATTTATCAAGTTTCATAAGAATGGAACGTGATACTGTACGAAAGAATAATATTTTGTTGACAATGTAAATCGTACGTGAATTTTTGATCGAAAAGAAAAAAAGATTTTTAGCTCTTGTATTAACCAGTATAAAGATTCGAATGAATTTTTAATCTATTTATATATTTTTTGCTAAATCTCGCGATTTTTTCTTTCATTGTTTGTATTCTAAGATCATTGTGAAATATTTTGTTCGTGACGTATCATATCTATATTATATCTAAATTTTAAAGTATTGAAATCTTTGTAATATTTCTATCTTATAACTTTACTTTAAATTAAAATCTTATTGTTGAGATTTTTTTCTTTATAATCAAAAGGACTTTTTTTTAATAAGATCAAGTTTTTTTATTTAATTAATATATCTTTTATTATTGTGTAAATCTCATGAATGGTGCATCGAACTGGATATCTAGATATTTCACATAATAATTTTATTGTGGAATTTCTTTTTTGTTAAATTTAATTAAATTGATAATGAAAATAACACGTTGTGTTATTCATGATTTATAAATCTAGATCTAGCCAACAATTCAAAGATTTTTTCTTCGAGATTTTCATTTAAAAATTTCACGAGAATTTCAATATCATTTGCCGTTAATATATCAAGAATAACTGGATATATCTGTCATATATATGACATAAGAATCGGATTTAATATTTTGAGGAAGGATTGCTTTTATTAAATATAGAATGATTGTCTTATCTTGATACTTGATTTGGAAGAATCTTTCAGCTAAATAACTTTGATTAATTGAATAAAAGTGATTTGCTACATTTTTCTTTATATGGTATTCCAAAATTTTTAACGAAATAATCTTTTTATATCTAGAAATATCGAATTTTTTTTTCTTCTAGAGTGGTTTTAATGTAATTAATTATGCAATGTATTTACCTGTTCAATCATTAAAATCCAATTGATGGTTCGGAATGAATTTGATATTGTTTTCCGATAGATATAGTATAAATTTATTTATAAACAATTTTTTATATTTTGAAAAGTTATACATAAGTTACATACAATATCTCGTTGAATAACATACAAGCGGTCATAAAATGATTTTTTTTTAAAAAAACAAGAAAAATAATGGAATAAAAATGTTTTGTCCAAGAGAGTCCTTTTCGTCCAAAAAAAATTGGCTAATTTTTAAAAAAAATATAGAATAAAATTTTATTGTTTAAGTTCTTCTTTTTAAGAAAATCAAAATTGAATATATACAATTAAGAATATATTATATAATCGATCATTTTTAAAATTTTAAAATGAAATAAAATTAATTATACATTTGTTGTCTTGTCATTTTCATACATAGAATAACTTTCTTCGATAATTTATTCGTATCCAATTAGGAATTAACCAATTTCATTTACAGTCGAAAAATATTTAAATTCGATTTTCTCCAAAACTTCCAATGAAAAAATTATATTCCAATTTTTTTTTTTTCTTATTCTTTCATTCTATGCTCGCTTTTTATACCGATTTTTTTGCTGCGATGATAAAAATATTCAACGCGATTTCCTTAGCAGATTCTTCCAGAAAAATCCATCTTTTTCTTGATTGTTCCTTCTCTGATGTATGGATACCAAAAAAAAAATTTACTTTCAAATTTACGAATATCCTAATTTGTTAAATTTATACATTGTCAATCTCGTTACTATTCCTCAAAAACGTGCTATACATAGTTTAACATAAATTTCGCGAATACGAGAATAGAATCGTAAAAGAAACGATGATGAAACGATGATCATAGATAGCCACGTGTGCTCGCTGAAGTGGAGATATCCGCCATTAAACCGTGAAAGAAACACGCGGGTATCTCTCTCTTTTTTCTTTTTTTTTTTTTTCCTTCCACAGAACTTTAGAGATGACTTTGTCGTATTCCCTTTTTCTCTCTCGTCACCATCGTTCAATGGCGATGCGACGCGTCCGATTCTGCTCGACGTAGCAGTCTCGGAAACGAGGGGATTTAGTGGGGCGGAAGAGGGAGGGCGAGCATCGCGTGTCAGCCGCAACCGGGTGGGGAGGGGGAGTAGGGGAAGGGGAAAGCGATTGCAACCGCGAAAAGTGCCGATACAGTCGAACGACTGTCCCCTTTAATTTATATGCAAAGCGGTCCATTGAGCATATTGTTATTTTAATTGATCGCATCCATAGCGTACAGTATTGGGGACATTGGCAATTCGATTATACGCGTTCTCTGCCAATTTCGGGACTCGAATCGAATCCAAGCAAGATTTATCCTCGTCACCCTTTGCCGTCCTATCTATCCGTCTCCCTTTCCCTTCAATGATTTCGATGTTTCGCTCGAGGGGCCTCTTTATTTTCCCATTTTCCCGGTTCATCGCGTCCCTCGCTCGACGTGAAGTGGCGGCGGCGTGCCGCGATACGGCTTAACATTACAATGCTGCGCGTCGCGTCCCGTGTTCATGCATATTTCACTTTGATTCCTTTGCAAGAAAATAAATAAATAAATAAACAACCGTTTGATATATTATAATAACGCGATTGTTGCTCGCTATCGTAATTTATGATAATTAGAATCGTATCAACCGGTGTTGATGGAAATGTTGACACTCGTGCTAGGCTAAATAACTCCATGTTTATTTTCATTAATGCGGTTCAAAACGACGTTAATCTTCTGTTTAAAATACGCAAGTTTATAGTTTTGCCGGTAACTCGTCTGGGGAAAATCGTCGTCCCCATAGCGTTCATCCAACTTTCTTCCACCTACTCCTTAATCTTTACAACTCTCGTATATTATCTCGAGAGAAGGATGTTTAGAGAGCGCGGCAAAGTCCACCGCAGAAAGTTTTAGATGTCTGGTTAACGAGTCCTCGGTTGCGTTCGATAAAAGCTTAGACGACGCGAACGAATTACGAAACTCGCGCGTAAAATTTTCAAAGTTGTAAAACTCGCAAAGCCTTGGAAAGCGGGGTGGGGGAGGAGGAAGGGAGGGGCGAGAGCGGAAGCGATGGCAGAGACAAATCCGGGTAGAAGTGTTGGAGCGAAAGCGACACAGGTGTGAGCCGTTGAGGTGACGAAAACTTCGAGTGGAACACACTGGGACTCGTGTATGTACACGAGTTTGACGCTCGACTCGGTACAATATAAACGCGTTGTGTCGAAGTTGGCGCATACTGTACGGGCGAACCAATTCTCGAAGCAACGAAATGTCCGAAATCTAAGCGAAACGTGTGAGTAAGTTGTTCGAACCGGCAGCCGGTCTTTCTCGATTCATAATCCACCAACCTTGATCCGTTTCTATCAAGAAATTTATCTATATCTCTTTGGAAAATATTAGAATGTCCCATAAGTTTCTTTCTTTCCTTCTTTCTTTTTTTTTTTATTTGATACGAAATGAATACGCGATATTTTTTGTTTAAGATTCTTGATTTATTTTGTTATATATGAACTGTTCTGCTCTAACGTCTTCCATCTTTCA
>NW_006263870.1:183058-190500 GCF_000469605.1 Apis dorsata | reverse complement strand
TTTTTTTTTTTTTTTTTTTTTTTTTTTTTTTTTGATACGAAATGAATACGCGATATTTTTTGTTCAAGATTGATTTATTCCATTATATATATATGAACCGCTCTGTTCTAACCTTCTTTCATTTCTTAGCAAGCCTCATTATTCTCTCTTTCCAAAATTGTTGAAATTCTTATTTGCAAAATATTCATCGAGTTATGTTTTTATTTCGCTTACGGATTAGAATTGTTTATCATGAAGAGAATTTTTTAATGATGGAAACAAGTTTTTTGATACGAAATGAATACACGATATTTATTTTATTTATTATTTAAGATTCTTGATTTATTTTTTTATATATGAACCGCTCTGCTCTAACATCTTCTTCCATCTTTCAAGAATAGAAAATATTAGAATATTCCATAAATTTCTTTCTTCCTTTTTTTTTTTTTTTTTTTTTTTTTTTTTTTTTTTTTTTTTTTTTTTTTTTTTTTTTTTTTTTTTTTGATACGAAATGAACGCGATATTTTTTGTTCGAGATTGATTTATTCCATTATATATGAACCGCTCTGCTCTAACCTTTTTCCATCTCTCAGCAAGCCTCATTATTCCCTCTTCCCAAAATTGTTGAAATTCTTATTTGCAAAATATTCATCGAGGTACATTTTTATTTCGCTTATGGATTAGAATTATTTATCATGAAGAGAATTTTTTAATAACGGAAACAAGTTTCTTGATACGAAATGAATACACGATATTTGTTTTTTTAAGAATCGCTCTACTTTAACATCTTTCATCTTTTAGGAAGCCTTATTATTCCCTCTTCCCAAAATTGTTGAGGCTTATTTGCAAAATATTTATCGAGGTACATTTTTATTTCACTTATGGATTAGAATTGTTTATCACGAAGAGAATTTTTTAATAATGGAAACAAGTTTTTTGATACGAAATGAATACGCGATATTTGTTATTTAAGGTTCTTGATTTATTTTGTTATATATAAACCTCTCTGCTTTAATATTTTCTTCCATCTTTCAAGAAGCTTCATTATTCCTTTTTCTCAAAATTGTTGAGGCTTACTTGCAAAATATTCATCGAGGTTTTTATTTCGTTTACGGATTAGAATTGTTTATCACGAAGAGAATTTTTTAATAATGGAAACAAGTTTTTTGATACGAAATGAATACGCGATATTTGTTTTTTAAAAACTGCTTTGCTCTAACATCTTCTTCCATCTCTCAGAAAGCTTCATTATTCCCTCTTCTCAAAATTGTTAAGCCTTATTTGCAAAATATTCATCGAGGTTTGTATTTCGTTTACGGATTAGAATTGTTTATCACGAAGAGAATTTTTTAATAATGGAAACAAGTTTTTTGATACGAAATGAATACGCGATATTTGTTTTTTAAAAACTGCTTTGCTCTAACATCTTCTTCCATCTCTCAGAAAGCTTCATTATTCCCTCTTCTCAAAATTGTTAAGACTTATTTGCAAAATATTCATCGAGGTGCGTTTTTATTTACGAACTGAAACCGTTTATCACAAAGAGAATTTTTTAATAACAGGAAGAAGTAATAGTCGGATGGAGCAAGATCTGGGGAGTATAAGGAGGATAAAGTAGAACATCCCGATCAAACTGTAACAGCTTTTCTTTTACAGTTAATACAACATGCGGTTTTGCGTGATGAAAAACGACAGCCTCGTTGGTTCGCCAATTCTGGCCGTTTTTCTGCTATAGCGGCTTTCAATTTATCAAGCTGATTATTTGGCAGAATTGATGGTTTCACCTTGAGGAAGGAGCTCGTAGTAGACTACACTTTCCAGTCCCACCAAATGGATAAAAGAACTTTCTTCTGAAGTCCAGGCTTTGCGGTTGAACGTTTATTGTCCTTGGACGAAATGCGTTTTCGATGCACATTTTGATACAAAATCCAAATCTCGTCTCCAGTGAGTCTTTCGTCTCGTCTTGTATATGTGTTGCATTAAATTGAATTTTACATCTAATATCTTTAGCAAAAAATATTTGAGTTATTAAGATGTCCCATAAGTTTCTTTCTTCTTTTTAATACGAAATGAATACAGGATATTTGTTGTTTAAGATTAATTTTTTGCATTATATATGAACCGTTCTACTTTATCATTCTTCTTTCATCTCTCAAGAAGCCTCATTATTTCCTTTCTCCAAAATTGTTGGGGTTTTGCAAAATATTCCTCGAGATGCGTTTTTATTTTGCTTTTCTCTTACAGTCAATACAACATGCGGTTTGTCGTGATGGCCTCGTCGGTTCGCCAATTTTGGCCGTTTTTCTTCTATGGCGTCTTTCAATTTATCAAGCTAATTGCAATATTTTGCAGAATTGATGGTTTCACTTTGAAAAAGTAGCTCATAGTAGAGTACTTTCCAATCCTATCAAATAGAGAAAAGAACTTTCTTTGGGTGAAGTTGTGACAGTTGAAGTTTTATTATCCTTAAATCAAATGCATTTTGATACAAAATAATACAAAATCCAAATCTCGTCTCCAATGATAAGCCTCTTTAAGAAAGAATGTCTTTCATATCGCTGGAAAAACAAATTGCACATAGAGATGCGATTTATAAGATCGGTCTAGTTGTAGAATCTAAACTTCATCGATTGACATCCCATCTTGATCAGATGATTATGTATCGTTTTCCTGGAAATGTGGCATCACTATCTGTTGCACACTATATCGCGAATTTTCAGCGAGCAGTGGCCTTGATAAGATCCGTATTCGTTGCTGGGTGGCCATTGCAATCTTCATCTTTCAAATAAAAATTGCCAACATTAAATTTCTGAAAGCAATTTCGGACGATCGTAATAGTCGCACTATTCTTGTAAACACAAATCTCATTTTTAGTATCATTTTCACTATTACCTTTTTCAAAGCAACGAAGCATGACATGCCGCAAATGCTTCCTTCGACTCCACATGAATCCATATTGAACGGTGTAGAAAGAAATTTTAAAGGAGAGTCACCGAAACGTACTTTAAAAGACGTTTGAGACGACCTGCATGTTTATATAAATATAGCCACTTAAAGTCATTCCTAGTCTGGTGCGAAAGAAACTTATGAAACATCCTAATATATTCGACAAATCTTCCGATCTTGCGATTTTGTTTGTTAAGAATATGGGGTAGAATTTCGATAATCCGAAATCCAATAATCCAGCATACGGATCGCATACGTATTTATATAATATATATACTTTCTACATTTTATGTAATCTCTTTTATGTATATCGAGGAAGACTCGAATACACAACGGTCGAGAGGACTATGAAAAACTGAAAATATGTATTTTCCATGTTCGTGTCATTAAAAATACCAAAAATTTTGATGATAAAAGAATTTTTTTAAATTATTTATTTTTCGTAATTTTATCACATTGTCAAAAGATTATATATGGCGTTAATATATTTGTGGAATATTTTTGAAAGATCGAAAACAAACGCAAATATAAAAATGTCGATCGAGGCTTATTTATTAAATTATTAAAAAACAATTAAAATTCGTATTGATGATGAAATTAGGCAAAGACAAGTATAAAATGAGATAGAATTATCTCATTCTATCTCGTTATATCTAATCTTATTTAATTGAATCTAAAATTGTTTATAATTTAATAAATAAATTTTAATTTTTATATATCAATTTTTGTATTTATTTTAGTCTTTCTGGTTTTTAGGTATTTCATGGATATTTCATGAATATATTAAAATATACGCTATGCCAAAGAATTAAAGGATTATTAAATTTCGGCTGAAAAATTATCGATGTTGAATGACTTCGTAACAAAAAATTGTACAATAAAGTGCGAAACCTCTCTTATAGTCTCTATACCTCTCTATAGTTTTCATTTTTTTCAAAACCATCTTTTATTGCAGAATAAAATAAAAAGAATTGGAATTTTTTTTTCAATTCTACGAATTCAAAAGATTTTTTTTTTTGAATTGTATTTTTTTTATGAAATGCAGATGATTAGACTTGAATCTTGTGTGTAGTGCATGCATCTGTTTAATATCCGTAATAATGGTATTATTAATTAGTATTATTATATTAATCATGATTTTTTTATATTATTTTCTTTGCTTTTTAGTGAAACAAGTTTAATAATACGATATTTGATATTCTGGTATTATTGAAATTTTTAGTATTCCGGATTACCAAAGTTTTATTATTTATAATAATACTTTATTAACAAGTTTTTACATTATACTTAATACTTTATTAACTCTTTTTACATTAGTTATAATTTAAAAAATAAAATTAAAAAATTCAAATAAGTTAATTAGTAAGATTTTAACTGTTAGAGAAGTGCAATAATATAGAATATTTTGAAAAAATTCTTAAAATTGTGGAAAAATTTGAGAGCTACAAAAACTGAAAAAGATATTTTACATAATTATGTAATTTTTTTATGCCAATCACAAATATCTTAGTTATATAATTTTGAGTATCGATTATATGAGATAATTTGACTATGAATACATAATAATTAATTGTTACGCAATATTTTCGAATACATTAAATTTAATAAACTATAATAGAATCGATTATGTATTTGAGTTTTTTCTTATTTAAGTCTAGACATATTATTAATGATGAAATCTTAAATATGTGAGATTTAATCTCATAATATCAATGGTAAATTGTAAGAATTTATAATAGTATAATATATATAATAGCAATAAAATTAAAAATATATGTTTATATTATATATTTTTTTCTTTGTTTTCTCTATTACGAAAAACGAAGACAAACACATAATCAAAGCAAAAATAAAAATCGCTTGTCTGCATTAACTATAGACTTAACTTGAGCCATCAAGTAAATAGTAGTCATCTTTTGTACAGTTTGCATTGAATGCACCATTAAATTTTAGCTCACATTATTATTATATTAATCGTGACAAAATATATATATTATTATGAAATAAATTATAAAATATAAAATAAAAATCATATAAAATCTTATTAAATAGTATTTTATTACAAGCAAAAAATAATATTTTATATATAAATATAATAATAGTAATATAATAAGAAATAAGTGCAAAAAGTGCATCTAGAGTTAAAACCAAAGATCATTTATTATATATATAATTTGAACTAATAAATGTTTTTTTTATAATTATCAATTTTTTACACAAACAGAATTTTATATATTTTTAATATAAAAATAAACTATTTTTATTGTACAATTCAAAACAGCATATATGATATTTAGCATAATTATTGGATTCGTGTAATGAATGTATATAACTTACATTTTACTTTATAAAAATAAACATATCTAATTCTGAATGAAGTATTAAATTAATAGCGACGATAATATTTTTGTATATTAGATGGCCAATAACCTAGGATGGGTATTGGGATTATTAATTTTATAAGAATTATATAATAAAATTATATGTTGAATATTCTTTAGTATTACAATATTATAATATTAACATGGATTTCATATATGTAAAGAAATTATTCAAGAAAATATTCAAGAATCAATAAGAAATATAAGATTTTGAAACTATCAGATATTCAAAATTTGCAGAATATCTGATCATAAAGTTTAATGTCTTAAATATTAAATTTTTAATACATTGAAAGTATTCTATAAATATTAGATAAATAGGAAAATAGATAAATGTTTAATGTAATAAAATTAATTTAATGTAAAAATACACAGAATAATCTTTTACGAAAAAATAAAAAAAAAGTAGAAAATTTTTTCATTTTTGAGAAAATCAAGTTAGAAAATTTTTCGAAATTTATAAATACAAGAAATTAATTTTCGATTAGATATGAATGAATTATCAATAAAAGATTACTTTCAATGTAAAACAAAAAAATGTAGAATAAAATTTTATTATATTAATTCTTATTTTTAAAAAAATAAAAATTAAATATGTACGATTAAGAAATTGTGTAATCGACGATTTCTAAAATTCGCATTTTTGAAAATTAATTTTTTCGAGTGAGATAAAATTAATTTTACATTTTTTGCTTATTTTCTCATTTAAATAACCGGTATCAATAATTCATTTATATATTCATACATCCAATTGAGAATTTCATTTGTAATCGAAAAGTTTTCAAACTCGATTTTCTCAGAAAAGAAGTTTCCAACAAAAAAATTTTATTTCATTTTCTTTTCTTATTTTTTCATAAGAAATTATCTTATACTCGCTTGTAAGTATGCATTATTCATTCGGATTCTACATTTCTATTATACCATTTTTTCCAATCTAAACAAACTTTATCTGCATTCCGTGTTGTTTAAAAAATATACTTTTTTGAAAGTTTTAAAGTCATCTACATAAAACAAAAATTTACATTGCTTTAAATACGAAAGACTTTGAACATAGTTCACAAACAAAATAAACAAGAACGGGTCAAGGTGATCGAATCATGATCCAGTTTTGAAGAATTCATTTTTGAAGCAGCAATCTTTTGATAAGATTGGACAGATGAGGATCAAACGATTTATTAGTTAAATAACTTTCCACTTTGATTCAGTTTACATCTCTTTGCGTAGCGAATCACGAGACGAGGATGTTAACCGGTCCAGTCGCCTCGGGCTTCTTCCTTATCGTCAAATCTCGGGAGTAGTCGGGATAAGTTACAAAGCCTTTAGCGTGCAACGCAAGATGATTTCCCCTGGTAACATTCTCTTCTTCCTTCGACGACAAGCGCTCGAACCGCTTCTATTCTTCGCCCGTTTCAGTTAATCGTCCCGACGCGACGTAACGCAACGACTCGGCTATTCTCTCGAAATTCCATTTTGTTACGTGTTCGTGCGATGATATGCTCGCATCGGTATATTCGAATGGAAAAATGCACGCACGATGATTCGCGAAACATACAGTTGAAATTCGGATTTTCTGTCGCTTAACTCGATTCGATTTACTCAGGTGGAGATTCTCGCCTCCACCGTCGATTCTCCTCTCCTCCCCCTTGCCGGATAAAAACCTGTCGCCGTTCTCGTTTCACAAGGGAGAAAGGGAGAAGCTTCGAGTTTCGATCGATCCACGAGTCGAGTCGAATCTGTTCGCGAAAAACCGAGTTCGTGAATCCCGATGATTTGCCGATTAAATTGGTTCCGTCGCGGTTTACAAGCAGTGTCGAGCAATGGAAAAAAAAAAGAAAAAAAGAAGAAAAAGTATCGCGATCTTGCTATCTTCGTTTCGAGAATGATGAAACCGAGGATATTTTCATCGGTCGCGGACGTATTTCTCCCCCTTGAAGCTCGTTCCATTCCACTTCGTCTTGTTTCGCTCTCGTTCGTTTCCAATTTTACTCGTCAAATATTAGTCCAATCTTGGAACTTGGTGGAAATCCTTTCGGTGATGTAATTAAACAATCGGATCGATGCGATGCGAGCACCGCCGTTTCATCGTTATTGCGTATAGCGTATATAATACTATTTCGCGTATGTACTATGCAGTAA
>NW_006263870.1:181119-182885 GCF_000469605.1 Apis dorsata | reverse complement strand
AAAAAAAAAAAAAAAAAAAAAAAAAAAAAAAAAAAAAAAAAAAAGGCTGATTCGGTTCACCGCGAATTCTTTGTTCGAAAATCGATAAGTTGGACGTTGGATAGCGCGTTCGTGTTTTTAAACGGCAATGTTGTGAAACGAATAGGTAGATACGTCATTCGAAAGTGTAATTGGCTGTCATCGAAGGATCGCAGAATAACTAGAACGACATTGTCGAAGCTTGACATTGGAATACTAGTTCGCTGTTGTGTTGTTGTTGTTGTTGTTGTTGTTGTTATTGTTGTTGTTGTTGGAATTGGTTAAGCACGTCCGTCTATTGGATACGCAAGGCGAGCTACAGCGAATCTTCTCCCATTGCGAAATCGAACCTCGTTCCGCTTCGAGTTTACGCGATGGAATTAGTGATGGAATCAGGTAGATTTCATCTCGAGTAGATTTGAACGTTGTCAAAGCAGATTCGAAAATTTTTTAGAAATATTTTTTAGAAAAAGAAAATAATATTTTAAACACTCGAATCTCTATGAATTAATTCAAATTCTTTTCCATAAAATTAAACAATTAATCGAATAAATTCTTGACGAGTCAGAAACTTGATGAATATTTTACGAGAAAAATTCTCCATTTATTTAAAATCAGTTTTCTTGTTTATCTTAATTTTTGCATATTGCAATTATATGTAATGTAATTGTATATTATATTTCTACGTTGTAAAATAATTTTTTTCTTTAATTTCCTTACAAACATTATATATTTTCACTTTTTTAATAAAATTATATGAATTAAATATTATTTTTAAACGTTTACAAATAAAAAGAATAAAATAAAAATTATTTTTAAATCAAATTTTAAATCAAAATGTAAAAAATAAAATATAATGTGTAGATGTATATATATAATAAATATAATAAATCAAATGAAAATTTAAATAAAGTTATAGTTCATTGTTTATAATTTTTTATGTTTTTCATATATTTGTTATTAAAAAATTCAAAGAAATGTACGTTTTTAATTCGATTATTATTCTATGATAGAATCAAATATTCATTTTAATATTTGTAAATAAATTTTCAGAATTTTTAAATACTTATTCTAAAATTCGAAACAAGAAGAATAAAATATTTTTGTAGATTAAATTTTTTACATTGGATTCGATTTAAATCTATTCTATCATTAATCGAAATTGACAATATGATCGATAAAAAATTGTTTCACAATTTCTATTTTACTTTCACCTTTTCTTTAATTTGAGTAATCGATGGAACTCTAGATTTTCTAAATTGATTCCATACTTGTTGCCGATGGCCAGTATCCTTCGATATTTCAAGGTATTATCGATAGAGTAAGAGATACAGTAATCATCTCCTTAAGCCACACATATTCAAGTGAACATATATACACACACATATTCTAGGAAACCTTTTCAACACCTATACATTAGAACTTCATTTATCTGCGCCTGGTTTATTATATAACAAATTAAAACTCATTCTCAAATATGAACTCATAGATTTTTATCATAGTCTCAATATTTTATAAAATAAATGGCACAAGTTTTCAATAAAATGAAATAGAAAAAATGCCAAATTTTAAAGAATTATAATTTTTTGAAAAACTGTAGTGAAATGAAATATAACAGTATTTTTTAAACAATAAAAATTTACATTATTTAACTTTCATATTGCTTCGAATTTCCTTGAATTTCTATTTAATTATATTCGTTACATATTCTTATTATTATTATATACAGAAAAATGAATTAATTAGAA